>NW_027117993.1:0-227771 GCF_038497935.1 Neoaidaea tothii
ACCGCGGCTATTTGACCCGCCCGGCCCGATGGGCAGCTACCCTCGACGGAGTCGCCGCCGGAGGCTCGTCCGTGTGCAACGCGCCTCCGGCGGCGACTCCGTCGAGGGTGCGCCCTGCGGGCGGCTATGTCACAGCGGCGGCTATGCGCCGCAGCGGCGGCTATGCGCCACATAGGCTGTATGATACGACCTGCCCGAAGGGCAGCTACCCTCGACGGAGTCGCCGCCGGAGGCTCGCCTGTGTGCAACGGGCCTCCGGCGGCGACTCCGTCGAGGGTGCGCCCTGCGGGCGGCTATGCGCCACAGCGGGTATGATACGACCTGCCCGAAGGGCAGCCACCCTCGACGGAGTCGCCGCCGGAGGCTCGCCCGTGTCCGACTGGCCTCCGGCCGCGACTCCGTCGAGGGTGCGCCCTGCGGGCGGCTATGTGCTACAGCGGCTATATGATCCGTCCTGCCCGAATGGCAGCCACCTCGACGGAGTCGCCGCCGGAGGCCACACGCGCCGCGCGCAGAGGTTAGCCGGAGCGACGCCAGGAGTTTGTAGAAGTGGTCTAGTGGCCTAAAGGTAAGGCGTTGCTCTCCGGAGGCAAAGATTGCGGGTTCGAGTCCCGCCTGGATCTTTTTTTGCCCTGCCCGCCGTGCGGCGATTGCGTCATGGATCGACGATGAGGCACGGCGCAGGGCGGCAGCCAGCCGACGGCCGGGTGCGCCGGCGATCGGCGGCGGCTGGAAGCAGTCCGGCTGGGACTTAAGTCCGGACCCGAGTCCGAGCATCCGCTACGTAGAGCGCAATTGGCCGCCAGGACAGCCAATGGCCGGGCCGGAGGCCGCAGTGTACCGGCCGAGGTCGCACAAACCAAGCCCGGCCGGTCCGGCGACCTCCCGGCCGGGGAGTCGGGTGCCGGCGCGGCGCCGTGCGGCGATGACTACGCAGCCACTAAGTCCGTACCCCGCCGCTCGGGCACCACTGCGGCCCGACCGGACAGGCGTCGCGCAGGTCCGTGGGGGACCAATGGAGGCGGTGGAAGCGGGCTAACGGATCGCCGGCGTGGTGCAATTATGGGCAATTGGTTAGTAATCCGGACTTGGTAAGAAACAAAGAGCCCGTCTTTTTTCTTTCTTCTCGACTTTCATCGTCTCTGGAAAGACCGGCATCACTGTTTCTATCCAATCCATCTCAGCAAGTATGTCGTTCATGTTCTCCCGTCTGTCCGCGGCCAAGGTAGGTAGCGGCCGGTGGGAGGTGCGCTGCAAGCGATCGGCGGCTGGATCCCGGCGCACGGCGGCCGCGGAAGAGCCGGCGGACGCGGGCGGCAGCGGAGCAGCCGACTCGGGACCGCGGCCGCCGCACGGTCGCGCGCAGCGCGCCCCCCCGGGCCCAGGGCCCTGCTAACGGACAGCCCGCCGCGACCCGTTTCGTGTCGACCTCGGCCCAGTCCATCCAGAAGCGCCCGTCGCTTGTGCTCGCGTCGTCGGTGGCCATCGCCGGCACTGCCCTCTATTACTACTCGACCATGTCGTCCGTGCAGGCCGCTGAGCCCGTGCTCAAGGGCGAGTTCGTCGACCTGACGCTCAAGGAGAAGTTCGACCTGAGCGAGAACGTGAGTGGGCGTGTGAGCGCGCTGACCCCAGACCAAGCTCCTGCGGTTCTCGTTTGCCGACCCCGAGGCGGTCTCGGGCCTGATCAACGCGTCGGCCGTGGTGATCAAGTACAAGGACGCCACGTCCGGCAAGAACGTGATCCGGCCGTACACGCCGATCTCGGACGTCAACACCAAGGGCCACCTGGACCTGCTCGTCAAGGCGTACCCCGGCGGCAAGGCGTCGGTGCACGTGACGTCGCTGCAGCCCGGCGAGACGCTCGCGTTCAAGGGCCCGATCGTCAAGTACCCCTGGGACGCCAACAAGCACACCGAGATCGCGCTCATCGGCGGCGGCACCGGCATCACGCCGCTGTACCAGCTCATGCACGCGATCGCGTCCGACCCGGCCGACAAGACCAAGGTCACGCTGCTGTTCGGCAACGCGACCGAGGCCGACATCCTGATGAAGGACACGCTGGACGCGCTGGCGGCCAAGCACCCCGACCAGATCAAGGTCGTGTACACGCTCGACAAGGCCCCGGCGGGCTGGAAGGGCCTGACCGGCTTCCTGTCCAAGGACGTGCTGGCCAAGTACCTGCCCAAGGCCTCGGCCGACAACGTCAAGGTCTTTGTCTGCGGCCCGCCCGGCATGTACAAGGCCATCTCGGGCACCAAGGTCTCGCCGTCGGACCAGGGCGAGCTGACCGGTGCGCTGGCCGAGCTGGGCTTCACCAAGGAGCAGGTGTTCAAGTTCTAGGCGTAGGTAGCTAAATACACGTCACAGAAACTCGAGCAGGACGCCGAGCATGTCGGCCACGTCCTGCGCCTCGGCGCGCTGCTCGCGCTCGTCGGCGGCCATCTGCTGCTCGACCTCGGCCGGCACGTCGTCGGGCGCGACGTCGCTGCGGTACTCGTCGAGCGTGTCGCGGACGTCGGCGAGGCCGGCGCCGCGCTCGCGCAGCGCGCGCACGAGCGCGTCCCGCACGCCGAGGCTGCCGTCGTCGTCCTCGGCGGCCAGCCAGCCGGCGATGGTGTCGACCGTCTGCAGCCGGCCGAGCCCGTGGTCGAGCCGCGTGATGTACCACTCGGTCGTGCGGCCCTCGAGCTCGTCGTCCCAGTCGCGCCGGTCGGCTGCGGGCGCGTCTGCGGCCGGCTGCGTGGCCAGGAACCGCGCGCGCTCGTCGGCGATGTCCGCGTCCGTGCGCGCCAGCCGCCGCACGATCCCGTCGCGAATCTCGGCCAGCCGGACCGTGTTGTCGCACCCGCGCTCGACGAACCGCGCCAGCACCTTGACGCGCTCCTCGGACTCGTCGGGAAGGTGCCGCAGCAGCGACGCGACCACGCCCAGCACCGCGTCCGCGCCGGCCGCCGGCTTGCCGCCCTTCGCCAGCGCCCGCAGCGCCTTGAACACGAGCGAGAGCCCGCCGGCGGCGACGACCGTCCGCGCGACCGCGCGCGCACCGTCCGTGGCCGTGGCCATGGCGTAGTCCAGCACCTTCATGGCGCGCGCGCGCCCGTGCCGCCCGCCGGACCGCAGCAGCAGCAGCAGCAGCTCGACGCCCTCGGCGTCGTGCAGCCGCTGGCGGCCCTCGGCGTCGCCCGCGACCACCAGCAGCGCGTCAAACAGGTTCTGCACGAACTCGACCTCGTCCGTGTCCTCGCGCGGCGGGTCGTGCGCGCGGTACCGCGACAGCTGGCGCAGCAGCGCGTCCACGCCGTCCGGGCCGGCGCAGAACAGGTCGCGGGCGGCCCGCGACCGCTGCAGCACGATCGACAGCACCTCGGCCGCGTACTGCTTGTTCTGGCCGACCGGGGCCTCGGCCACGCCGATCCGCGCCAGCAGCCACCGCAGCAGCCCGCCGTCGGCGTCCGCAAACAGCCGGTCGGCCACCGCGGCCTCCTCGGCCAGGTTCTCGACCACGCTCAGCAGCTGGAACACGCCCGCGCGCTCGGCGTCCGACGCGGCCTCGTCCAGCCGGTCCAGGTCGAGCACGACGTACTCGATCGCGCTGGCGTCCGCCACCGCGGCCGCCAGCTCCGCCGCGTCCGCCTCGGCCGCGGCCACGTCCTCGTCCGTCAGCTCGGCCAGCACCTGCGCGGCCTCCAGCGCCACGTCCGTGTTCTCGTGCAGCAGCACGCCCGTCAGCAGCGCCGGCCCGCCGGCCTGCACGAAATCGGGGTACAGCTCGGCGTGCTCGGTCAGCGCCGACAGCTTCTTGATGGCCTCGTCGAGCTCTTCTTCGGACGCCATGAACCGCTGCGGCGCGTCCGCGTGCCGCGCGCGGAGGGCCTCGTTGCGCGCCACCGCCCGCTCCAGCCGGCCGACCGTCCGCCGGACCCACGCGCTGTCGAACGTGATTTCGCCGTCGTCCTCGTATTTGTCCACAAAGTCCAGGATTTCGCGCTGCTCGGCCGTCATGCCGCCGCCGAAGAACCGGCCGCCCTCGTCGTCGTCCGATCCGTGCTCGTCGAGGTCGACCGGCTCCTCCACCGGCGCGGCGGGCTCGGGCTCGGACTCGGACGCCGAGGTTTGGTACGCGTGCACTGCCGTCAGCAATCAGCCGCACGCCGTGCGGCGCAGCTGCCGCACCGCCACCGTCGCCCACTGCCACTGCGGCTATGCGCCACGCAGCTGTGCGCCTGCCCGGAGGGCAGCCACCCCGACGGAGTCGCCGCCGGAGGCTCGTGCGCGGCTGCCGTCTGGGCAGGTCATGTAGCCGCTGTGGCGCATAGCCGCCCGCGGGCGGCTATGCGCCACGCGGCTGTGCGCCTGCCCGGAGGGCAGCCACCTCGACGGAGTCGCCGCCGGAGGCTCGTGCGTGGCTGCCGCGGGGCAGATCATATAGCCGCTGTGGCGCATAGCCGCCGCAGCCGGAGACGCACCCATTGGCGAGCCTCCGGCGGCGACTCCGTCGGGGGTAGCTGCCCTTCGGGCAGGCGCCCGGCCGCAGCATATAGCCGCAGCATATAGCCGCAGTGCCGCGCAGCCGCCTGCCGGCCGCGCCCGATGGAGTCACCGCCAGAGCCGCGTCTGGTGCGAGCCGCCGCCGACCCCGTCGGCGTAGCCGCCCTGTGGGCAGATCAGGCCGCAATCACTGCTACCTGCCCGGTGGGCAGCCTCCCTCGGCGCTGTCCGGAGGCTCAGCATATAGCCGCCGGCATATAGCCGCCGCAGCGCACGACTCCGGGGCGTCGCCTGCGGATCAGCGCGCCGGCCCCGCAGCCGATCGCCGCTTCTCCGCCACCAGTCCGCAGACCGGCCGGCGGCCGCGTCCAGAAGCCGCGCGACGATGCGCAGATTTGCGGCAGCTGCGTCGCCGCAGAACTCACCTGGATTGGGCAGGTCGCCCAGCCGGCGCCGCTTGGGCTCGGGCAGATCCGGGGTCTGGGTCAGCGCGGCCGGCACGCACGTACCTTGAAGATCGCATCCACGTCGGTCATGGCGGTGCAGAGGTCGGGGCGGCGCGCGGACTCAAGAGGCCCGGTTACCCGGCTATCACGAGTTTTTTCGACCGCCTTCGCCGCTCCCAGCCCAGCCAGATCAGCACCATGAGCTCCAACAAGCCCGGTGGATTCGGCAAGATGGGCGGCGCGTTCGGGCGGCGGGAGGCCCGGCCCGGCGGCGCGCGCGCAGCGGCTGCGCCGTACGCGCGGCCCGCCAACGCCAGCGGCCCCGCGCTGGGCGCGCACGCCGCCAGCACAGCCAACATGTCGATCGAGGCGGCGATCGCGCAGCAGCAGAGCGTGTACGTGCCCGGCGCGCCGGCGCCCGCGCTCGGCGCGCGCGCAGGGCCGTCCAAGGCCAAGACCGACAAGCGCGTGACGGTCGTGCGCGAGGGCGGCGGCAAGAAATGGGAAGATCCGACGCTGCTCGAGTGGGACCCGACGCACTTCCGGCTGTTTGTCGGCAACCTGGGCGGCGAGGTCACGGACGACACGGTCCTGCGGGCGTTCAGCAAGTACCCGTCCGTGTCCAAGGCGCGGGTGATCCGCGACCGCAAGACGGCCAAGAGCAAGGGCTACGGCTTTGTGGCGTTCCGCAACTCGGACGACTACTTCCGCGCATTCAAGGACATGAACGGGTCGTACATCGGGTCGCACCCGGTGCTGCTGCGCAAGGCGCAGACCGAGATCAAGACCAAGACCGTGACCGGCTCGAAGCCGTACCACAAGGCCGTGAACCCGCTGCTGGCGGCGCAGGAGAAGAAGTACCGCAAGCGGTGATGATGTATTTACAGGGGCTCGAGCAGCGTGGCGGCGTCGCCGGCGTCGCTCTCGAGGAACCGAATGCGCATGATCTCAAACACAAAGAGGCCGATGGACGTCGACGGCAGCATGGACACTGTGCTGCGCAGGAAGCCCTTGTAGAGCCACCGCGGCCACGAGCGCGCGCCGCCGACGTCCTTGAGCCGGCACGCCTGCCGGTAGAGCTCGCCGTAGGCGTGCACGTAGAGCTGCACGGCGCCGCGCGCGGACCGCCGGTACGCGGCGTGGTCGATGCCCTCGAGGATGGTCAGGTGCAGGCTCTGCAGCCGGCCCAGGGGGAACTGGACGGCCTGGAGCATGACGGCCGCGGCGGCGCCCGAGACGAGCACGAGCGCGGGGTACCGCGCGGCCGACGACTTCTGCCGGATCGTCTTGGACAGCGAGCGCGGGCCGTCGTCGGCGGGCGCGGCCGGCGCCTCGCGGCGGAGCAGCGTCTGCTTGAGCGTCTCGAACGAGGCGAAAAAGACGCCGTAGCCGAGCCCCTCCTTGGCCAGGCTCAGCGTGTAGCCGGCGAAGACGCCGCGCGGGCCGACCTCGCGCAGCTTGTCGTAGCAGTACTGCCACATGGACTTGTGCCGCCCGCCGTTCTCGCGGTCGAGCAGCTCGTGCACCGAAAACCGCGTGAAGATGGCGTCGATGGGCGCCGCAGCCAGCGACTGCGCCGCGCCGGCCACGACGCCGGCCGCGAACGTCTGCCGGAACGTCAGCAGCGTCTGCGCCTGCGCCTGCGCCAGCAGCGGCGCCTGCCCGCCGGCCGGGGCGGCTGCGGGCGCGACCGTGGTCGGCTCCGGCGGCGCAAACGCCGGGAGCGCGGTCAGGTACGTCGTATAGAGCACCAGGCCGACGGCCGAGTTGGCCACCAGCGGCGGCAGCACTGCGGTCAGCCCACGCCGCCCGACCGTACGTACCTTGGTTCGGGATAAACGACCAGCCGTGCGTGCGCACGGCGTGCGCCATCAGCGCCAGCGACGAGTGCGTCCGGAACCGCCACGGCGCCTTGCTGTTGAACACCGGGTTGATGGCCCGCGGCACGATCATGTAGTCGACCCGCGTCGGCCGGAAGAGCTTGATCGGCACGCGCAGGTACAGCGTGAGGACCTGTGACGCCAGCGCGCGGGTGCCGGCGGTGGCCGCGCCGACGACTTGGTTCGTTTTCCGGGTCTTGGCCGCGGACGGCTCGATCTCGGCGGCCGGGCTGTCGTCGGCGCCGGTCGGCGCCGGTTCGGGCCGGCCGGGACCGCGGGGATCGCCGCCGTCGGGGGCCGTGCCGGCCAGGAGTGAGGACGCCATGGAGACTGCCGCGGGGCGATGCGGTCGGGACAAGTGCGGGAGTGAGCCGCACGCCGTGTGGCTAGCTCCACGCCGGCAGCCGGAAGCCTGCGACTCTGCCGCCGAGGGCCGTGAAGTGCCGCGGGCGAGCCTCCGGCGGCGACTCCGTCGAGGGTGGCTGCGCTGCGCGCAGAAGCCGCCGGAGGGCGATCTCAACGAGGTCGGCGCCGGAGTTCGATGCGCCGCACGGCATGCGGCTCGCGCCGCACCCCGTGCGGCTTCTCCGCGCTGCCCCGGCTGACGTTGGCAGCCGCCGACGTCTCCGTCGCACTCTGTCGGGTGGCCGGACGCCGTCCGCAGGGCACGCCCGCGCCGCCGTCGCCGGCGAAAGCTCGTTGCGTCGCACAGCACGCGGCTCGAGCCGCACAGCACGCGGCTCGAGCCGCACGGCACGCAGCCCACGCCGCACAGCACGCAGCCCACGCCGCACCGCGTGCGGCTGACAGCCGGCCCCGCCGCGCAGCCCGCCCGCCGCACCCCGTGCGGCTCGGCGCGTCGCACGACCGCTCGGCTGCGGCTGTCACATCACAGGCCAATCTTACATTACTCTACAGTACAGTCACAACGCCGGAAATGCAAACCCATCCTACTCGCGCTTCTTGCGCTTGCCGCGGCCGCCCTCGTCGTCGTCGTCGTTGACCGGGTCGGGGTACTTCCCCACCGTCTCGACCAGAAAGTCAAACTGGTCCATGGACATGACGGCCTGCTTGAGGTGCGCCGGCGACACGCGCTTGGCGTTCTTCTGGCGCGCCTGGTTGCACGACTCCTGCACGAGCGAGATCATAAACAGCTCCAGCGCTTTGGCTGCCGTCAGCGCCGCCGCGCCGCGTACTTACCGACCACGATCGGCGTGGCCTGGGCCACCTTGCCGATGTCGTCGTCCGCCTGCATGATTTTCTTGATGCGCGCCTGCGTCAGCACGCCCCCGCGCGCACTCACCACCGGGAACCGCGTCTTGATCTGCGGGACCTGTCCTTTGGATTCCATTGTGTCTGTGGAGAAAAATTGCGGCGCGGGCTGCGTATATATGGCGTCTGTCACGTGAGCGGCCGCGTCCGTCACGTGATGCCGCCGCCCTTTTATAGCCGGCCCGCGCCCCACGACCCTTGCCCGTGATGACACAAGAGAGAGACCGGCGCAGTCGCGGATCTGCGGAACCAGATGCGCTGGGATGACGGCTACTTGATCTAATCTGAGGCCCGTAGATGGATGCGCCCTTGCTGGCGACGGTGGGCTCTTCCGGACGTACCCGCGCGGGCGCATACGCGCAAGGCCGCCGGTGGCACGCTGTGGCGGTGCGTCTCCAGCGGCGACGCGCTGGAGGCAAGCCCGGCTGGCGCTGCTTCCGCCCAGGGCACGCTATAGCCGCCGCTGGAGACTGGTTGGTGACGGCTCCGGCGGCGGCTTTGGAGGATAACTGCGTGGGCAGGGCATATAGCCGCTGTGGCGCATAGCCGCCCTCGGCGCAGTCCGCCGGAGGCTCGTGCAGCGTCACGGACAAGCCTCCGGCAGACGGCATGTAGGCACCGCCGCCGCCAGAGGCTCGTGCACCGCCACAGAAAGGCTTCTGGCAGGTCACGCATAGCCGCAGTTGCCGCCGCAGGCTCGTGCACCGCCACGGACAAGCCTCTGGCAGGCGGCATAGCCGCGTCCGCCGCCGGAGGCTCGTGGCTCGTGCACCGCCACGAACAAGCCTCCGCCAACGAGCCGTCAGGGCGGCCGCCCCTCCAGCAGGAGGCATATAGCCGCAGTGGCCGGCGCGTGGCGCACAGCCGCAGATCCAGAATTACCGCTAATTCCCTAAAATACAACGATCCAAGAACAGAATGCAAGGCACTAATCATACAAGCCTACCGGCCGGCGCTCTGAAAGAGCGGGACGGCAATGCTATCGCGCACGGCGTCGGAGGCGCAGATGTGGTCCATGGTGACGCGCGACTCCTTGCGTCGCAAACAGCCCTCGACGATGAGCTTGGGGTCGGCCCAGTCGTTAGAGAGCACGCCGGTGATCTTGGCCCAGGCCCAGTCGACGCGGGCGATGCGGTGCTTGACGCGGTTGCGGCCGTTGGCGGCGCGCGAGTCGAAGGGCAGGCGACCCTCCACGAGAGCGTAGAGCAGGACGCCCAGCGCCCAGACGTCGGTCGCGCGGCCGTCGTAGGGCTGGCCCATGATGATCTCGGGCGCGGCGTAGTCCTCGGAGCCGCAGCGCGTCGAGAGCAACGGGTGCGCCGGGTCGATCTCGCGCGAGAGGCCAAAGTCCGAGAGCGTGGCGATGGCCGACGGAAACCGCTCGGGCGCGCCGATGACGGCCAAGGTCGACGGCGGCAGCGTGAGCAGCACGTTCTCGAGCTTGATGTCGCGGTGGACAATGTTGTTGGCGTGAATGTAGTGCACGGCGGACGCGAGCTCGGCAAAGATGCGCTTGACGAGCCGGGGCGTGAGCACGTCGCGGTGGCGCGACGCCAGATCAAAGAGATCGCCGCCGCGGCAGTAGGGCAGCACGAGCAGCATGCGCTGCGGCGCGGGCACGGGCGCGTCGCGCTCCTCGCGGTCGCGGTCGCGCCGCGCCCGCGGGATCGGCACGCTCGCCGGTGTGTCAAAGTCGTCGGCCACGACCCGGCGGTCCGGCGTGAAGTTGGCCGCCAGCAGCTGGATCACGGACGGGTGCCGGAGCGACTGCAGGATCGCGTGCTCGCGCTTGAGCGACGACTCGATGCGGTCCTTGGACGCGCCGCCGGCCGACGCCAGCTCGACGATCTTGACCGCGACCAGGTCCTGCTCGTCCGGCGACGGCGCCGGCGACGGCGAGAACGTGAGGTCCATAGGAAACTCGGGCAGCTCGATCGCAGCCGGCGACCGGGCCGCCCGCGCGCCGCGCCCGAGCAGCGTCGACGGCGCGGACGGCGCGGCCGGCGCCGCGCCGCGGCCCAGCGGCGACGGCGACGGCGACAGGCCGCGGCTGCTGCCGCGGCCGATGGTGGGCTCGGTGCGCGCACGCACGATGCCCTGCATCGGCTCCCACGGCGGCGACAGCGACGACGACGGCGTTGCGCCGGCCGACGCCGAGTGGTCGGCCACAGCCAGCACGACCGACGAGAACGTGCCGCGGCCGAGCTCGCGCAGCTGCCGCCACACGCGCTCCCGGCCGTACTCGTCCGTGGCCGTGTAGGTGTCGCCAGAGCCGTAGAGCGAGTCCACGAGCGACCGCTCGCGGTTCATGTAGAACTTCTCGGCGTGGTCGGCCGAGAACGGCGGCGCAGACAGCAGCGGCGGCCCGGTCGCCAAGCCGGGGCCGTACCGCGCGCCGGGCAGCATGACGGTGTTGAGCGCGGCCAGCTGCCGCCGGCTGCGGTCTGCCGCGGTCTCGGACTCGGCGACGGCGGCGGCCATGCTGGTCGAGTCCGACATCACCCTGGTGTCCGGGCGCCGGAACCCGGCCGGCGGTCGCAGGCCGCCGGCCGGCAGCGGCTGGATGCCGAGCCCGAGCTCGAACTCGGCCGCCGGCAGCAGCGTGTACGGCTTGCGCGGGTCCGGCGGCGTCGACCCGGCCGGGTCGGTCGGGCCAGTGGCGTCCGTGGCGCCCGACGCCGCCGAGTCGGGCGACGAGCCGTCCGAAGGCACGCAGACATGGTGCGGCGTGGCCGCGGCCGGGCCGGGCGGCGACGCAAACGTCTGCGTCGGCGACCGGCCAAACCGCGACCCACCCGGCGACGACGCCGACGGCACGATCGGCGACGGTAGCGGCGTCAGGTCCCGATACACAGTCGACGGCGACTCGAGCGAGTGCGACCGGTGGCGCCGGCCGGCTGTGCCCGAGACTGGGCCAGCGGACGACGCCGCGGAACCGACGGACGAGCCGGCGGACGAGCCGGCCGGCCGCGCGTACGCCGGCGGCAGCAGGTCCACGCCGTCAGCCGCCGGCGCGCCGGGCGCACCGGGCAGCTCGGTCAGGATCCGCAGCGGAGGTGTGCCGAGACGCTGCGGCAGCGCGCTCAAAACGGCGCTCAGCCGGCTGTCGGGCGGGCTTCCGGCAACGGTGCCGGCCAGGGCACCAGCCTGGATGCCGGCCACGCTGCTCGCCACGCTCGGCCGCCCGTCGGGCCCGGGCGCGCCGGCGTCACCGCCAGCGGCGCGGTCGGAAACTGTCATAGGGCTGGAACACGCGCAGGGCGCGGCAACGGCACACGCACCGCTCGCCACACGCGCGGCGTGCGGCACAGTGCGCGAAACGGGGCCGGCCAAGAGGCCCGGGACGCGGCCGGGACTGGACCGGGGGCCGGAGCTGGGCCACAGAGGCCGTCGTCGGGTGGTCTGGAGTCAGCGGCAGTCACGGGCGACCGACGGCGGCGGCCGACGGCGGCGGCGGGCGGCCCGGACGACGGCGCCCAGGCGGGCGGCCCGACCGGGCCCGGCGGCGGTGTTCGTGGCCGCCGACGCCGCCCGCAACGGGCCACCGGCGCTGGGGTCGGGCCGACCACAAACGATCGGCCTGTGGCGAGCGGCCGGCGGACATGGCCGGGCAGCGAGCGCTGCCCGGCCAGGGACGTACCTGCTGAACGACACCACACGGGGGGGGCGCCTGGGGTACGAGTGTAGGCCGGCGAGGGTCGACCACGTCGATTAAAATACCATCCCTCTTTCTCCAAGGGCCACTTTTTCGGTGATGTTTCCGCGGGCGGTTTGGGCGCCCGCCGGTCGTCGTGATGAGATGACGAGGGCGGCCGGGTAAGGGTATATGTTTGGCTAGTGCGCCACATCGTAGCCGCCGCCAACGGTGACGCGCTGGGTCACGGTCGCCAGCCGCAGCGGCTGGCAGGCGTGACCGGCCAGCCGCCGCGGGCCCGAGCGAGCGCCGCGGCGCTAAAGCGCGGACTATGAGTGGCCGGCCGGCACAGACGGGCGGCCGGGGCGCGTGCCGAGGCCGCAGCAGCGTGCCAAGAGGCGCGCAGGTGCCTGCAGGCGCCTGCGGCGCCAGCCGCCGGGACCGCTGGCGCACGGCCGGGTGCGGCCTGGCGCGGCCGGCTCGCCGGCGCCGTGGGGGACGGGGGGAGGGCGGCTGCGGGTCCAAGACGGGTCCGCCCAGGGACCTGGGCCGGGGACCCGATCCAGCGCGCTGGTCCGGCTATTGGCAGACGCGCCAGCCGCTCGGCGGGACCGCGCGGCGGGACCGCGCGGCACGGCCGCGGCCACGCGTGGATCCGCGTGGCCGCGACGGCCACCGCGCGGCGGCCGCGCGGCTGACGGCACGTGACGTCAGCTGCCGCGCCCCTCGTCCGTGTGTACGCGGTGGGCGCCGGCGTACGCACGACGATCCAGTGACTCACGGCCTGGTGAAACACGCCGCTGCGGGTAACGCCCCGTGCGCGTGACACGATTCCGCGTCACCTGCGGCTAGACCGAGTCACAGCGCTGTGGCTGCTGTGGCGCGGCGTACGCGTGACGCGCCGGGCGCCGCGGGGCGCGCGCGGTGCGGGCGCGGTGCGGGCGCGGTGCGACGGCCGGGGAGCGACGCGGCTACGGTGCGGCGCGGCTGCATGCCGCGCGCCCGCGGCAGCCGCCTCGGCCGCGCGGGGCGAGATTGCCGACGCGGTCGCCTATCGAGCGATCGGACACCCGTCACGTGTCTTCACGTGACTGTTCGCGGCGTCACGTGGCCGCTGCACGCTGACGTCAACATCTCGCGTGCCTGAGCGCGAACGGTTTATTCACGGCATGTTCTCGTACGGCCGCCACTCGTTCACCCAGACGTTGCGCTCGCGCTTCATCATGTTGCCCACGCGCTTCACGAACCGGCCGTCGCCCTGGGCGCCCACCAGCCCGCCGTTGTCGCGGTCCCACATGACCCGGCCGCGCAGGACCGTGTACCGCGGCCAGTTCGGCAGGCTCATGCCCTCGTACGGCGTGTAGTCGCCGCGGTGGTGCAGCTTCTCGTTGGCGACCACAACGCCGTCGAACGTGGTCGCGCCGGGCTTGAGCTGCTCGCCGTACGGGTACCACACGGCCACGTCGGCGTCGTAGCCGGGCGCGATGAACCCCTTCTTGTCGAGACCGTAGAGCTTGGCCGGGTTCGTCGCCGAGACCTCGACAAACTTCTCGATCGTGATCTTGCCGTCGACAACGCCCTGGAACGCCAGCGGCAGCCGCGTCTCGACGCCCGGCAGGCCGTTCGGGATCTTGGAGAACTTGGCCACGTTCGTGCGCTCGTCCAGGCCGAGCTTCTTGCCGTGCGGGTGGTCCCAGCACGACGGGCAGTGGTCGGACGAGAGCGTGGTGAAGGTGCCGTTGGCGATGCCCTCCCACAGCGCGTTGATCTCGTCCATCGAGTCCCGCAGCGGCGGCGAGCACACGTACTTGGCGCCCTCGTAGTCGGGCAGCGCGAGCCGGTCCGAGAGCAGGTAGAGGTACTGCGGGCACGTCTCGGCGTGGATCGGCAGCAGCCGGGTCTGGGCGGCGCGGATGTGGTCGCGCGCGACGCGCGTCGAGACGTGCACGATCAGGATCGGCGCGTCCATGAGCTCGGACAGGCAGATCGCGCGGTAGGCCGCCTCGTGCTCGACCAGCGGCGGCCGCGAGACCGCGTGGAAGTACGGGTCGGTCTGGCCGCGCGCCTCGAGCTGCTTGATGATGAACGTGATCATGTCCCAGTTCTCGGCGTGGATCATGGTGGTCATGCCCTCGCTGCGCGCGACCTGGAGCACGCTCATGACCTCGGCGTCCGAGAGCTTGCGGTTGTCGTACGACAGGTAGATCTTGAGCGACGAGATGCCGCCCTCGTGGCGGAGCTGGCGCACCTGGCGCTCCATGACGTCCTCGGTTGGGTTGGTCACGATGAGGTGGAAGCCGTAGTCGCAGTACGTGCCGCCCTCGGCCGCGGCCTTGGCGTGGTACCGCGCGACGACGTCGGTCACGTCCAGGTCGGTCCTCTCCTGCGCGGCGAAGCACACGACCGTGGTCGTGCCGCCGCAGATGGCCGAGCGCGTGCCGGTCTCGAAGCCGTCCATGGTCACGCCGCCGGCGCCCTGGGCGAGGTGGACGTGCGAGTCCACGCCGCCGGGCGTGACGTACGCGCCCTCGGCGTCGATCACCGTCAGCTCGGCCGCCGGGATCGCCTGGACGAGCGCCGAGCCGGCCAGGGCGCCGACCATCTGGATGACGCCGTCGCACGCGAGGATGTCCGAGTGCGGCGCGCGCAGCACGGACGTCGGCGACGAGACGACCGTGCCGTTCTTGATCAGGAGGTACTTGGTAGCCATTGTGCTGTCAGCGGTGACTCGGATGACTCGTCTTATAAGGGCTGGCGCGGACGCGCCGGGCCGGAGTGGGCCCGATAAGATAGCGGTCACGTGACTGTTCGCGGCGGGTGATGCGGCGCGGCGCGCGCCTGCGGGTGATGCGGCGCGCGCCGCACGCCGTGCGGCGCGCCTTCCGCCGCACAGCGCGCGGCGCGCCGCGCCGCCTGCCGTGCGGCTGCGGCCCACCGCCCACCGCCCCCGCCCCGCGTCGTGCGGCTCGCCTCCCGCGTCTTCCCTGCTCCCGCCCGCGCGCCTGGCTCTAGCCGCGCCCGAGCCCCATGGCGCCGCCAATGGCGCCGCTGGCGCCCAATGGTGTCCCATGGCGCCCAATGGCGCCCAATGGCGCCGCCGTGGCGGCCCCAGTCCCTGGCGCCCACTAGCCGGCGGGGCCTCCGCCCCGCTGGCTAGCTCTTTCGGGTCCCTGCGAGATATATGTACACATTGGTCTATGGACAAACAAAGCCCAGGACATCTGCGCGGCCAGGCGCAGGCCGTCCACGCCGTCGCTCGCCGTCGGCCGGCCCGCAGCTAGTCCTGGCGCGGCGCAGCCGCCGCGTAGTTGTGGCCGTAGCCCATCCCACTCAGGCCGTCCAGCCCCCCCGTCGCCGGCGCGTCCTCTGCGTGCTCCGGTAGCGGCGGCAGCGCCATCGGCGTCGTGCCGTCCTCCTGTGGCGGCAGGTGCTCGGCCAGGTTGACCACAAACGGCCCGTCCGGTGGTAGGATCAGCGGCGCGTGTGGCGGCGGCAGCGACCCGCCGTGGTCGATCATACCCAGCTCGGACTGATGCGTCTGCGGCGACGGCGCGTACTGCACGCCCGGCCCGTACGGCGAGGCCAGTCCGTCCGGTAGCATGCCCGGGCCAACCGCGCCCGGGTACGGCATGCGCAGGGGCATTCCCGGCGTCGCCATCGGCGGCAGCCCGCTCGGCAGGCCGCCCGGCACGCCCATTCCCGGCGCCAGGCCCGGCGCCAGGCCAGGCGCCAGGCCCGGCAGCCCCTGCGGCAGCGGCGGCGCCATCCCCGGCAGCAGCGCCGCGTCCGCGGGCGCCGGCGACCGCAGCAGGGACTGAGCGCTGTCGGCTATCCGCCAGACGATGTTCTCGAGCTTGTAGAGCGCCTGCGCAAACACGCGCGACATGCGCGACTGCTTCTTGAGCCGGGCCCGCAGCGTGGCCCGGTACCGCCGGCAGTCCTGGCGCAGGTTGTCGTTGACGATGCAGGTCTCGACCTGGCTGATGAAGATGCCCAGCTCGGCGACCATGTCGGAGCAGTTGCGCGGCCAGAACGCCTCGAGATACTCGGGCGTGAGGAACGCGAAGAAGTCGAGCGCGGCCGTGATGGTGGTCACGCACGCGTCGGCCAGGCGCGGGTCGACGCCGGCGCCGCTGGCGACGGCCATCGACAGCGAGATCTGGTGGAGCGAGATGTCGGCGATGCGGAAGAGCAGGTGCAGGTAGCCGCTGGCCGTGAACGGCCGGCGGCCGCCCGCGGTCGGCTGCGGCCGCATGAGCATCAGGAACTCCGGCAGGCCGTTGTAGAGCGACTGCAGGCGCGCGTGGTGGCCGTCGACCTGCTTGGCCAGCTCGGCGAACGGGATCACGCCGCTCTCGCGCGCCCACCGCAGCGCGCGGCGCGTGGCGATGATGTCCGAGACCACGCGCACGAGCCGGGTGGTCTCGATGAAGAGCTGGGCGCCGCCGTTGGCGACCAGGTCGGTGCAGAAGTTGTCGCGCTCGAGGTCGCGCAGCCGGAAGATGCGGTCGTCGATCAGGTACTTCTGCTTGAACGACGACGCGCACGCCGACACGAACCGGTCGTAGACGTAGAGGCCCCAGCCGACGCGCTTGCGCATGTGTTTCTCCCAGGCCTCGATCGGCCAGTCGGAGCAGTCGAGGTTGAGCCCGAGCCGCTCGGCCAGGGCCAGGATCTGCGCGATCAGGGCCTCGTCCGTGAACCCGATCTCGGTCTTGATCGCGCTGCCGTCGTACATGAACCGCGCGGTGATCTGGAGCAGCAGGAGGCCGGCCTGGACGGTCGAGATGCGGGCCCGGGCCAGCCGCTGCTGGAACGAGACGTAGGCGACCCGGGCCAGCTTGAGCGCGAGCTCGTCCACGTCGCTGTCGGCCGGCGGCGTGCCCGAGCCGGCGACGGCCGCGGCCTTCTGGAGCGGGTCTGTTTCCGGCGGGGTCGACGTGCGGTCGCGCCAGTCGACCGCGACGGCGTACATGGCGGCGAGCAGGTCCGGGGCGACCTGCGTCGGCGTCGCGAGGTGGCGCGCCCAAAACACCGACTTGAGCAGGACCGGGTACGACGGGTGGACGACCGAGAAGTAGAGATCGAGCAGGGCCGCGCTCTTGTCGCCGACGAGCCCGGCCAGGTGCGCGTGCAGGTCGCGATCCTGCCGGCGGCCGATCTCGGTCTCGCGCTTCATCATGAATGTCGTCGCCGGCGACACGCGGCGCAGCCAGCGGTCGTCCGACATGGGCAGGATGTCGAACTCGGCCACGTGCGGAAACAGCATGCCCAGGTCGTCGGCGACGACGGCCGAGTAGGCGCCCGGGTCCGCGCAGAGCGAGCCAGGACCGTACTCGCCCACGTCGGCCGGAACCATCGGCTCGAGCGCGTAGTCGTCGTCGCGATCGTCAGCGCCGCCGTCGACGCTGCCACCCGTGGCCGAGCCCGTGGCCGAGCCGGCGCTGCCGCCACGGCCGTCCGCGGTCTTTGCCGAAATCTTCCGCGCCGGCGGCTCCTGCATGTAAGTGCAGCGTTCGCCGTGCGAGACGCACACGGTGCACACCGCGGTCGGGCTCGCGCGGATGCATCGCGTCTTGCGGCGGCGGCACCCGTCGCACGGCCGGTTCTTGCGGTTGCGGCGGAAAAAAGGCCGCGCGGTGGCGGTTTCGCTTCCTGTCCCGCCCGCCATTCGGGCGCCGGAAGTGCTCTGGCGGGTGCTGCCAATTGGCGAATCGGTGGTCTGGTGCTCCGTCCGGGCGGCCCGTGTTCACACTCTGGGGGATGTTGTCGAAAAACGCCAACGGGAAGCGTTTAGGGACGCCTGTGCAGCAGACTGCCTTAGCAGCTCTATCGATCCGAGTGCGGAGCCGCCTAGCCGCATAAGGTTTTAGTCTAGCGCATGGGAACCGCCCTAGTGCGGCAGGCTGCCATTCCAGATTATGCGATGAGATGAGACATGCATGGAAGCAGAGACGCCTAACCCTGAGATAGCCCAGCCACGGCCGGCGGTCGCCTGAGAGCTGTCAGATGGCGGCTAGCGCGCCAAGCCCGCCTGGACGGGGCTAGCGTGCCATGCGGTCGGCGGCGCGCGCCGGCGTGATAGGGGGCGCGGCATGCATGTTCATGCAGGTTGGCGCGGGTAACAGAGGCCCCCCCCCGGGTAAGTGCCCCTGCCCACCCCGTCCCCAAGGCACGGACGAACGGCCGCTGGCAGGCGCCACGCTCCCGCTGCGGCCCGCACTCGACCAGTGCCTGGCCCGTGACGGGGCGGCGGTGGCGCGCACGCGCCTGGCCGCGCCTGCGCGCCACCACCGGCCCGCCTGGACTACGCTGCGCCGGGGCCGCGCGCCGGCGGCCGCCGCCGCGCGCCGCCAGCCATCGGCACCGCCGGCAGCGCCGGCACCCGCCGGCAGCGCGCCGCCAGTTGCGCTGCCGTGCCGTCGCACGCGCACGGCCCAGCCGCGGCCGTCCCAGCACGGGCCCGGCACCCGCCGAGTGTCACCGGCCGCGGCCCGGAGCTGCCCGCGCCTAGCCCGCTCCTCGGTGCCCGCAGGGCTGGCCGCCGTAGCGCACGCCGCGGCCCGCTTAGCACCCAGCTAGGGCCTCGCGAGCCCGAGCGGGCATGGGGCCGCGCCGGGCCGTGCCGGGCCGCGCCGGCGGGCGCCGCTCCCGCGGGCGCTCCCGGCCCCCGCCTGTGGCGCCGCGCCCGCCGGCGGCAGGTGCGGTGGTACCCGGCGCGCCGCCGGGCACTAGCCGTGTCGAGCCGAGCGACCCGCGACAATTCGCTTGATTGGCGCAGGCCGGGTAGCGCACCGTTACCCGGCGCCCTCGGCACCAGCCGACGCTTCGGGCCAAGCCGCCGCACAACCGCCCAGCTTCCCCACGACATGGCCGGCCCCGGACGCGACGCGCTTGTCCGGCGCGCGCGCTGGACGCTCCAGTTCGCCCTCGACCAGTGGTTCCTGATCGCGCTCGGCATCGCGATCCTCGTGGCGTACCTCGTGCCCAATCTCATGCGCTCGGGCGGATGGGTCGCCGCCCAGTACACCGTCATCTACGGCTGCCCGGCCATGATCTTCCTGATCGCGGGCCTGACAATCGACACGCAGACTCTGGTCCGCACGGCCGCGCTGTACCGCGTGCACGCCGTGTGCCAGATAATGTCGTACTTCTACACGTCCGCCATCATCTTTGCCCTCACCGAGGCCGCCCTGCTCTCGGGCAATACCCACCTGAACGTGCCGGTCCTGGCGGGCTTCATTCTGCTCGGCTGCGGCCCGACCACCATCGGCTCGAACGTGGTCTTCACCCGGCAGGCGCACGGCAACCACGCGGCCACGCTGATCGAGGTCACGATCTCCAACGTGGTTGCGCCGGTCCTGACCCCGGCCCTCGTCAGCATGTACATGTCGGCCTCGTCCGCGCACTGGGGCGCGCTCATGCCCGGCAGCGGCGCCGGATACGGCCAGCTCTACAAGGACGTGTTCAAGCAGCTCGGTCTGACCGTCTTTGTGCCGCTGTTTGTGGGGCAGGTGACGCGGATCCTGTTCACGAAACAGGTGGCCAAGGTCGCTGCCGCGCTCAAGATCAACAAGTTCAGCTCGGTGTTTCTGATCTTCATCATGATGAGCACGTTCTCGACCTCGTTCTACACGGGCGCGTTCTCGGCGAGCACGGGCGTGACCAAGGTCCTCGTGATCTTCCAGAACATCGGCGTCTACTTTCTGTTCCTGTTCTCGTCGCTGTTTGTGTCGCGCGCGGCGTGGTACGTGCGGCCGCGGAACCGCGTGCTCGACCGCATCCTGGGCTTCTTCCGGTTCAACAAGGCTGACACGATCGCGATCTGCTACGTGGTGCCGCCCAAGACGCCGGCGCTCGGCGTGCCGCTGATCAACGCCATGTACGCGTCCAACGCGGCCGTCGACGTCCGCACCCGCCAGATGATGCAGATCCCGCTGATTCTGTACCAGATCGAGCAGCTGGTCATCTCGCAGTTCTCGATCCCGGTCTTCCGGCGGTGGGTGCGCGACGAGGAGGAGGCCGCGGCGCTGGCGGCGGCCGAGAAGGCGGCCGAGGCCGGCGACGGCGCGGACGCCGACAGCGAGGACGGCGACGGCGCCGACGGCCGCCCGCGCGGGGGCGATACGGCCGGCGACCACGCAGACGACACGCTTGTTGCGGAAGAGTCGGCGGAGAAGACGGCCAAGCGGGCGGAGACCTAGTCTCGAGGTTTAGGGCGCGTTGCCGGGGCAACGGTTGCCACGGCAACGAGGCCGCGTCGTGCGCCTTGTTGCCATGGCAACGCCCGCAGCCTCCGACAGCGGCTCGCCGGGGACAGCGCCCTTGGGCACGACAGTCGCGGGCCGCGCCGGGGCACCCGCGACGGAGTCGCCGGAGCGATCAGCGGTCCGGTCTCCGGCGCCGGCTCCGTCGAGGTGCGTCCTGCCGGCGGCCGCCGTGTCCGAGGCGCCGCTGCAGTCGACGCAGACACCGCCGCAGGCTCCATCCAGCCGCTTGGAGCTCTCCCGACGGGCCGCGGCCCGAGGCTCGCCCGGTGCCTGCGCTGCTGCTGCGCAGCGCCGCTGCGTTGCCACGGCAACGCTAATTACAGCCGCAGCACCGCCACGATAGACATAGCATAGACGCACGTGTAACAGTGCGCAAGTAATGGCATCATTCATGGATTGGCCGCGCGCAATGCGATCGGGCGAGCGCGGACGTGGACCAATTATGTCCGCGGCGGACGGCGCCCCGCCGCCGTCTAGCCGCGCCGCGCCGCAGGCCGCGTGCGCAGCCCTAGACGGCCAAGACGACCCCACACATGCGCGTGGCGGCGCGGGACTGCTGTGGCACAGGTGGCGGTGCCTCATCGTGGCGTCGTGGCGGGCCGCCGTTGGAGCCACGCACGGCCACTGTGGCGCGCCTTCCACTGTGTTCGGCTGTGTTCGGCACGTCCGCGCGGCCGCACGGCGCCGGCCGCGGTGGGCGCGCAGTGGGCGGCGCGGATCGTCTAACCGTGTAGCCGTCCGGCCGGCGTCTAGATCGCTCTCACCGCGCCGAGAGCCGCGGGCCCACCGCGCGCCGCCGCGCTCGTGGCGCCCCGTAGACGCCGCAGACGCGGGCGGGCGCTGGTCGCTGCCCGCCCGCCGCGGCGCGCACCGCGGCCGCGGCGGCCTGGCGGGCCGGGCGTCGGCCAGCCGCCGCCGGCCGCGGCTCGGCGCGGCCAGCGGCCTCCGTGGCGTGGCCGGCGGCCGCCGTGGCGTGGCGGCCGTGGCCGCGGCCGCGGCCGTGTCGCGCATCCGGCCGCCGGTGCGGTGCCGGGCCGACACCGCCACGCGACCGCCACCACCGCCGCCGGCGCACAGCCGCCCGCGCCGCAACGGCGCCGCGCCCGCGCAGGCTGAGCCACCTGCGCCCCAGCCCCTGTGGCTCTCGGCAGTCACCGCCACAGAAACAAAACACCAACAACTAATCATCACCAGGCAGACTTTGCCCTGTCGTCCCGCAAGGAAGCGCTTGGTGGGCTCCCTCCCCATTTTCGTCTTTTCCCTGCAAATGTTTGGTGCAGACTCCACGCATCCGCAAGCAGATTCGAGCGAGGGCACAAGACAGTCTTCTCAGATGCGACCGCCATCACCATCGCAATACTACGGGACGCCGGCACGGGCGGCGCCGGGCACAGAGGTAGGGCAGCGGCGAGGCGTATCACGCCGGACGGCCGCGCGCCGCGCATCCATCGAGCGGCGCGATCGGGCCGGCGGCGCGCGGGCGATGGATGGCCGCGCGATCCGCGGCGCGGCGCGCGTGCGTGGGCGGCCGAATTGGCCGGTGGCGACCGGGCTGACAAGCAGACTCCGCGGCGGCCGGGCGGGGCCATGTCCATCTCGTCGCTGCTGAACGACGACGCGGCGGCAGCGGCCGCGGCCGCGGCGGCCGCGGCGGCGGGCACGGCCGGCAATGCGGCCAAGGCCGATCCGGACGCGGCAATGAGCGGCGGCGCAGGCGCCGGCCCGCGGCCAGGCCCGGTGATGGGCGACCTGACGGTCGTCGGCACGGCGTCCAACGTGGACATGCTCGGCGGGGCCGGCGTGGACGGGCGCAAGGCGGGCCGCCGCAAGAGCCGGCCGGAGGACAAGGCCGGGCGCGGGCGCAAGCCTGGGCGACGTACGTGGGCGGGCGCGACAGAGCTGACGGCAGCGGCCGCGGTCGTGGACGACCCCGACGAGACCGAGCTGTCGGACATGAGCGCCGGCAGCGCCGACGACGCCGACGACGCGCAGCTGGCGGCCGAGCGCGCGCAGTACATGGGCTCGCTGCGCAAGCGCGTGGCCGAGATCGAGCAGCTCGAGATCGAGAGCCGCAAGCGCCAGCGGATGGAGTACCAGACGCGGTGCCACGACCTGTACGCGCTGTGTGCGCAGCACGGCCGCGCGCACGCGCGGACGACGCTGAACGACGTCGCGCTGGACCGCGTGCTGGCCGAGGAGGAGGAGGCCGAGCGCGAGCGGCGGCGCAAGGCGCGCCGGGCGCAGCGCAAGCGCGCCAAGGGCGACAAGGACGGCGACGGCAAGGACGGCGACGGGCGCGAGGGCGACGGCGCGGCGGACGAGCCGGACCGCGCGGCGGACGACCGGCCGAAGCCGAAGAAGAAGCGGCGCGACAAGCGCGAGGACGAGCCGCGGGGCGCGGCCGGCGAGCCGCGGGCCGACGACGCGGACGACGCGGACACGCCCGACGACGACAAGGACAAGGACGCCAAGCGCAAGCGCAAGAAGAAGGACGGCGCGCCGGACACGCCGGCGGCCAAGCCGCGCGACATCAAGCCCAAGGAGCTCAAGCCCAAGGACCGCGGCGCCGGCTCGGACAAGGAGGGCACGCCGCAGGCGGCCAAGCGCGGCGGCGGCAAGAAGCGCGTCGTGCTGGCGCCGCCCAAGGAGGAGCCCGTGGACGACGAGGGCGTGCCGGCCGAGGCCGAGGACGCGCCCACGCCGGGCGCGGCCACGCCGACGCCGGGCGCGGCCAAGAAGAAGGCCGCGGAGCGCGCCAAGGAGCCCAAGGAGCCCAAGGAGCCCAAGGAGCCCAAGGAGCCCAAGCCGGCCGCGCCGCCGGCCGACAAGGCGCCCGACGCGTCCAAGGAGCCGTCCGCGCGCGAGGCCAAGCTCTACCACAAGGCGTACGCGACCATGTACGACGCCATCTGGCGCGACATCGCGCGCAAGGACGTGCCCAAGGTCGCGCGGCTCATCCAGAGCTCGCAGAACGCCAAGACGTCCAACGCCCGCAAGACCGCGCAGCTGGCCGTCAAGGAGGCCCGCCGGTGGCAGTTCCGCACCAACAAGAACGTCAAGGACCTCCAGGGCAAGGCCCGTCGCGCCATGCGCGAGATGCTCGTCTACTGGAAGCGCAACGAGCGCGAGGAGCGCGACTCGCGGCGCCGCGCCGAGAAGGAGGCCCTCGACCAGGCCAAGCGCGAGGAGGAGCAGCGCGAGGCCCGGCGGCAGGCGCGCAAGCTCAACTTCCTCATCACCCAGACCGAGCTGTACTCGCACTTCATCGGGCGCAAGATCAAGACGGACGAGATCGAGCAGACGTCGCGCGAGGGCGACGCGCCCGCCGGCGCGCCCGCGCGCGGCGCCGACGTCGACCTCATGGCGGCCACCGGCGAGGCGCGCCACATCTCGGAGATCGACTTCGACGCCGAGGACGACGACGAGCGGCTGCGCAACATGGCGCTCATGAACGCGCAGTCGGCTGTGGTGGACGCGCAGGCGCGTGCGCGCAGCTTCAACGGCGCCGCGGCCAAGGCGCCGCGCACGGAGCTGATCGACGTCGACATCGACGGCGAGATGAACTTCCAGAACCCGACGACGCTGGGCGAGATCGAGATCGCCCAGCCCAAGCTGCTGTCGTGCCAGCTCAAGGGCTACCAGCTCAAGGGCCTCAACTGGCTGGTCAACCTGTACGAGCAGGGCATCAACGGCATCCTCGCGGACGAGATGGGCCTCGGCAAGACCGTCCAGAGCATCTCGGTCATGGCCTACCTGGCCGAGACCCACAACATCTGGGGGCCGTTCCTGGTGATCGCGCCCGCGTCGACGCTCCACAACTGGCAGCAGGAGATCTCCAAGTTCGTGCCCGAGTTCAAGGCGCTGCCGTACTGGGGCAACGCCAAGGACCGCAAGGTCCTGCGCAAGTTCTGGGACCGCAAGCAGCTCACGTACACCAAGGACGCGCCGTTCCACGTGCTCATCACGTCGTACCAGCTGATCGTGGCCGACGCGCAGTACTTCCAGCGCATCCGCTGGCAGTACATGATCCTGGACGAGGCCCAGGCCATCAAGTCGAGCTCGTCGTCGCGGTGGAAGTCGCTGCTGGCGTTCCAGTGCCGCAACCGGCTGCTGCTGACGGGCACGCCCATCCAGAACTCGATGCAGGAGCTGTGGGCGCTGCTGCACTTCATCATGCCCACGCTCTTCGACTCGCACGACGAGTTCTCCGAGTGGTTCTCGAAGGACATCGAGAGCCACGCGCAGAGCAACACCCAGCTCAACGAGCAGCAGCTCAAGCGGCTGCACATGATCCTCAAGCCGTTCATGCTGCGGCGCGTCAAGAAGCACGTGCAGACCGAGCTCGGCGACAAGATCGAGATCGACGTCTACTGCGACCTGACCCACCGGCAGCGGTCCATGTACCGCGCGCTGCGCTCGCAGATCTCGCTGATGGACATTATGGAGAAGGCCGACTCGGACGACGGCAACCAGAGCCTGATGAACCTGGTGATGCAGTTCCGCAAGGTCTGCAACCACCCGGACCTGTTTGAGCGCTCGGACACGACCTCGCCGTTCTCGTTCTCGACCTTTGCGCGGACGGGCTCGTTTCTGCGCGAGGGCAACACGCTCGACGTGGGCTACTCGTGCCGGAGCGTGATCGAGTACGCGCTGCCGCGGGCCGTGTACGCGGGGCTGCTGGTGCCGTCGGGCGCGAACGGCCGGACGGGGTTCGAGCGCAAGTACCTGGGACACCTGCTCAACATCTGGGACGCCGACGGCGTGGCCGAGCGCGCGCCGGGCGCGCTGGGCTTCCTGCGGCTGGCCGACACGTCGGCGGCCGAGGCGAGCCGCGCGTTCAACGGCAGCCTCGTCGCGCGCGGCCTGGCCGAGGCCCGCCGGCCGCGCGCCAGCCTCTACGCGTCCGTCTACGGCCCGGACGCGGCCGTGCCCGCGCGCCGCATGCTGCTCGTGCGCGAGGCCGCCGAGTCGACGGCCCAGACGCGCGCCCTGGCGCCCGGCGGCGCCCTCGCCGAGCTCTACTCGGTCGGCGCCCGCGTCTTCAAGGACGCCCAGCTCGACAACATGGAGTCCATGTGCGACCCGCGCGCCACCGCGCCGCCCGTCGAGGTCACCTGCCGCGACCGCTCCGCGCTCCACGCGCGCGAGGACGCGCTCTGGAGCCCGGCCTTCCGCGACCTGCTCTTCCCCTGCACCAACGACTACGAGGACCGGCTGCTCGAGTACGACGTGGCGCCGCACGACTTCCCGCCGCGCCAGCTCCTGCCCCCGCCCGCGTCCGAGCGCGACGGTTTCAGCTGGATCCGCATTCCAGCCATGAGCCAGCTCGTGACGGACTCGGGCAAGCTCACCAAGCTGGACCAGCTCCTGGTCGACCTCAAGGCCAACGACCACCGCGTGCTCATCTACTTCCAGATGACCAAGATGATGGACCTGATGGAGGAGTACCTCACGTACCGCCAGTACAAGTACGTCCGGCTCGACGGCTCGTCCAAGCTCGGCGACCGCCGCGACCTGGTCAACGACTGGCAGACCAAGCCCGAGCTGTTTGTGTTCCTGCTCTCGACGCGCGCCGGCGGCCTGGGCATCAACCTGACCGCGGCCGACACCGTCATCTTCTACGACTCGGACTGGAACCCGACCATCGACTCGCAGGCCATGGACCGCGCCCACCGCCTGGGCCAGACCAAGCAGGTCACCGTCTACCGGCTGCTCGTGCGCGGCACCATCGAGGAGCGCATGCGCGACCGTGCCAAACAAAAAATGCACGTCCAGCAGGTTGTCATGGAGGGCAAGGGCGCCGAGGAGGGCGGCGCGGCCGTGGACTTTCAGAAGGGCGGCGGCCGCGACGTGGCGTTCTGGCTGCTGGAGTAGCCCTGGCATCGTGTATATATATTACTAGATCTATCATGAGCGCGCGCCGCGCGCAGTGCGGCGCAGCCGCAGCGCGGCTGTAGTGCGCCGCACGGCGTGCGGCGCGGAGCGCCGCGGGGGGTGTGGCTCGGCGGCTATGCGCCACGGCCGCTATGTCCACAGCTGTCTGCCCGCAGGGCAGCCACCCTCGACGGAGTCGCCGCCGGAGGCTTGTGCGGTGGCGGTGCAGAGCAGCGCCGCATGGCGTGCGGCTCATTCGTCCTCCTCGCTGGCGCTGTCCTCGTCCTCGAGCGCGTTGGCCTCGTCGATGGCCCGCAGGTTCTCGGCCTCGCTGGGGGTGCTCTGGTCGTCCTGCGAGTGCACGCGCACGAGCGACTCGGTCAGATCGACCGCGGAGATGTCGTAGCGCGGGTGCAGGTACTCGTGCGCGGGCCCGTCGCCGAGCGCGAGGTCCGGCGCCAGGTCGAGCTCGTTCCGGAACAGGGTCGAGTAGACCTTGAGGAACCAGATGGCCTCGTTGCGGATGTGGAACCGGATCGGCGACGACTCGGACAGCCAGTCGAAGCGCAGGCCCTGGCCCATGTGGCGCTCGAGCCGGGCCCAGACCTCGTACGTGTACGAGAGATCGTACGAGGGCGAGAACGAGGTCGAGGCCGCGCGGTGCATGTCGGCGATGAACTCGTTCATGGCGATCATGAGCTCGTACCGGCGCCGGTGGCACGCCCAGCTCTCGGCCTCGGGCGTGCCCGGCTTGTGCGGGTTGACGAACGGCTCGGCCAGCTGGCGGCAGGCGCCCTCGACAGCCACGTAGAGCGGCTGCTCGCGGCGCGGCCGGCCACGGCGGCCGAGCATGGTGTTGCGCAGGGTAATGTCGCCGAAGGAGTTTGTGATCCGGATCACGTTTGCGATCAGCGTGTCCGAGAGGTTCGAGATCAGGATTGTGACCAGCGGCAGCGCGATCAGCGACCAGATGACGAAGAACGCCTTGGCGGCCGGGTACGTCGGCACGTAGTCGCCGTAGCCGATCGTGAGCAGGCACAGCGAGCAGAAGTACAGCGCGTGGAAGAACGACCAGTTCTGGATGGTGCAGAAGACGAGGGCGCCGATGAGCCAGACGACGAGAAAGACCGTGGTCGAGAAGAGCAGCGTGACCCGCGCCTGGAAGTGCACGCCCGCGCGCGTGAAGCCGCGCATGGCCTCGAACGCGTCGCGGTCGGTGGTCTTGCGGCCGTCGGCCCGGGCCGCCGCCAGCGCGTGCGCCCGCAGCCGGTCCGTGCGGATGACGGCCATGCGGCGGCGGCCCGACGACACGACCAGCGTGCGGATCGACGACACGATCAGCGCCAGCACCAGGATGCCCACGAGCGCGTACGGCAGCACCAGGGCCCGCGGCAGGTCCGACGACGGCGAGTAGTCGCCGAGGCCGATCGTCAGAATGGTCACGTTGCAGTAGTAGACGCCGTTGGCGAAGGTGTAGGCCTCCATGCGGGCGAACGCGCCGGCGCCGATGGCCAGCCACGTCACAAAGAACAGCGTCTGGACCATGAGGCTGCGCTGCGGGCCGTCGAGCACAAACTGCGCGGGGTAGAACCCCGACAGGTGGCCGACCTCGTTCGCGGCCAGCAGCGCGCCGCACAGCCCGTACAGCACGCACGTCATGACGGCCATCCAGAAGCCCTGGGACGACTCGACCGTGGCGCCGTCGGCCGCGTGCGCGCGCACCAGCGCCGGCAGCGTCACGTCCGCGTGCAGCGTGACGTCGACGACCAGCAGCGCCGCGCCCACGACGAAGCCCAGGATCGCGGCCGCCTGCGCCGCGTTGTACCGCACGCGCCCGGAGAAGTTGAGCAGCAGCGCCAGGTTGGCGCCCAGCCCGGCCGCCAGCGACAGCGCGTTGAGCGCGATCACCCAGGCCGGGTCCGCGAACCGCCCGACCACGTCCTGCTCGGCCAGGCCCGCCCGCGCCTCGGCCGACAGCCGGACCAGGATCGACCACGACTCGGCCAGCGACGCCACGTTGGTCAGGTTCGCGATCGGCCCGAGGAAGCCCGCAATCAGCGGGAACGTCGACGAAACAAAGTACCACCGGGCGTGCATTGCCATCAGCGGCCGCCGGTTCGGCGCCGTCCCCGACGGCAGCCCGGCCGGTGCCGGCTCGAACCCGCCCGGCAGCGCCTCGGGTGCGCCCACCGCGGTCGCGTTCGAGTCCGCCGACAGCCCGCGCAGGTGCGCGCTGCTGCTGCTGTTGCTGTTGCTGCCCGAGCTGCTCTCGCGCTCGGCTTTTTCGGCGCCGCCGCCGGACGGCCCGGCGGCGGCCGTGCGTGCGTGCGCCGTGCGCGCCGGCCGCGGCCCGTTGCCGCGGCCCGTGTGTGTGCGCGCCGTGCGCCCGTCCATTGTGTCCGGTCGACGTTTGCGTGGTCCCGGCCGTGGCTTTTTTATCTGCGGCGCTGCGCTGGGACATCCCAACACCAGACAACGACAGCCGGCGCCATGTGGCTGCCTGCACTGCGCGGATCGCTCCGGCGATCGTTACGTCGACGTGCGGGTGGCGCCGACGACCCGCGCGGCTGCACAGAGCTCCGCGTGCGCCACGCCGTGCCGGTACCGCTGCCGCGGCGCAAGCGAGCCTGCCAGATCCGCTGCGCCGCGTGACGACGCCCACGTGTGATACGCG
Organism: Neoaidaea tothii; assembly: GCF_038497935.1. NCBI lineage: Eukaryota > Fungi > Ascomycota > Lipomycetes > Lipomycetales > Lipomycetaceae > Neoaidaea > Neoaidaea tothii. The sequence goes on from NW_027117993.1 coordinate 28,542, forward strand.
TACGCGGTCGTCACGGTCGGGCCCGCGCCGCACGCGGTGCGGCTCGGCGTGGCGCGGGTGCCTGCAGCGGCGAGACCCGTGTGGCGGCGGCATGATACGGCCGCGTAGCCTGCATGCGTACGGACGGGCGGATCCGCCCGACTGGCTGGGCGCCCGAGTCATGCAAGCCGCACGCCCTGCGGCTATCAAACATTGTGCATGACTCAGTCGCACGTGTGTGGGGGCCGCCGGGCCGCGTCCGTTGCTGCTGAGCGGGTCCGTCGGGCAGGCTGCCTCCGAACCGGGCGGCTCCGGCGGCATGGACGAGCCTGCGGGTGTGACGCCGCCGGGGTGCCTTGGCGCAGGATGCTGTCGCGGCTACACTGTAGGCTCTGAGCCGCACGCCGTGCGGCAACGCAGTGCGCCACTGAGCCGCACAGCGCGCGGCGGTCTAGCACGTGCATGCCTGCGCCGCACTCCGTGCGGCTGCCAAGCATTGGCCACGATGCGCCGCACGCCGTGCGGCTGCCAAGCACCGTGCATGACTGCGCCGCACGCCGTGCGGCTGCCAAACATCCCGCGTGCCCGCGCCGCACTCCCTGCGGCTGTCAAACATCGTCCATGCCTGGCGTCCTGCCCGCAGGCAGCCCCTCCGGCGCAGTCGCCGCCGGAGGAATCCACCGGCCAGCCGGACCGCCGCCGTCAAACAGAGGAGAGATTGCTACATACAATCACGAGTCCAGCACGTCGCGGACTTCAATGCCAAGGTTGTCGCGGGCCGCGGTGCGCAGGCCGGCCTCGAGCACGTCCTCAAAGCCGCCCGAGGACGTCAGGAGCTGGCGCAGGCGCGCCAGCCAGAAGCCCAGATCGGACAGGCCGACGACAGCCAGGAACCGCAGGTGGCGGGTCCAGGCCGCCAGCCGGCCGCGCCAGGAGGTGGGGGTGCGGACGAGCGAGCTCGAGGCCCAGCCGGCGAGGATCTTGATGCGGTTGACCGGCGAGCCGAGCTGCTTGTTGAGTGCCTGGATGATGCGCATGGTGCGGCCCAGGAAGATGAGCTCCAGCGGCATCTTGGTCGAGTCCTCGATGAAGCTCGTGAAGGCCTGCTTGAGTCGCTCCTGGCGCCGGAAGCGGCCGGCCGCGGTATCGTCGTCGGGCTCGGCCGCCGCCGGGCGGTAGGCGCGCAGCATGACGGCGGACGCAAACAGATCGGACTGGCCGACGCCCCAGGAGCGCACGATCTCGCGCACGCCGGCGTCGTCGAACTCGAGCATGCGGCGCCACAGCAGGCAGTACTGCTCGCGGAACGCCGGCGGCATGTGGATGTACAGGCCGTGGTCGAGCAGCACGAGCTGGCGCTTGCGGCCTACGCGGCGCAGCAAGATGTTGCCGGGGTGCGGGTCGCAGTGGACAAGGCCCCAGGAAAAGACCTGGGCGCCGAGAAGGTCGTCGAGCGTGCGGGCGATCCAGGGCGCGTCAAAGCCGGCGGCGCGCACTGCCTGCGGCTCGGCCAGCGACACGCCGTCGATCCACTCGAGCGTGAGCACGCGCGGCGTGGTCAGCGCGCGGTACACGGCCGGCACGTGCACGCGGTCGGCCAGTGCCGGCTCGGACGCGACCGCGGCCGCCATGGCCTCGGCGTTGGAGGCCTCGTTCTCAAAGTCGAGCTCGCTCTCGAGCCGGCGGCACGTGTAGTCGACTGTGAAGTACAGCGGGATGTCGAAGACCCACCGGTCGTAGATGTAGACCATGGCGCGGTACGCGCCCAGGTCCCAGCCGACCTGCTTGCGGATCGCCGGGTGCTGGACCTTGACGGCGACCTGTTCGCCCGTGTGCAGCTGCGCACGGTGGACCTGGGCGATCGACGCGGACGCCACGGGCTCGTGGTCGATCCACGCAAACACGGTCTCGGGCGCGGCGCCGAGCTCGGCCCGCAGGACGGCCTCGACGGCGGGCCAGTCGTCGCGCGGCGCCTGATCGTACAGCGTGGCGAACTTGCGCTGGAACGCCGGGGGGAGCACAAAGCTCTGCATGGCAATGGCCTGGCCCAGCTTGATGTACAGCCCGCCGTTGGCCGTGAGCATGTTGTAGACGAGCCCGGCAACGCGCTCGTGCAGCGCGGCGACGTCCCGGTCCTCCCTGAAGTTGAGCTTGTAGTCGGCAGCGATCCAGATAAGTGTGGCGACGGAGCGCATCGAGCGCGAGACGGCGTGCGCCTCGGCAAAGTCGTAGGCCACGACGGCGCCGACGACGCCGGCAGCGACCGCCAGCCGGCGCCGTCGCCGCGGCGGCGGGGCGCTGGCGAATGCTCGTGCGGTAGGGCCCGCCCGCGGGCCCCGCGCGCGTGCGAGCGCGGCCGCCCACAGCCGGGGCGTGCGCGGAGAAGACCACCTGAACATGCTGGGTGGGTTGCTCCGTGTGCTGGGAGACGTGGGCCGAATTATCCGCGTCGTGCTGGTCGATCGTCTCGTGCGCTGGTCGGGCGATCTGTTAAGTCCGTTGGGAGCCGCACGCCGTGCGGCGCGAACATCGCCATGCGCCGCACACCGTGGGGCTGCGCTGCGGCGGGACGCGCCGCACGGCGTGAGGCGCAGGGTCCGCGCCGCACGTTGCGCGGCGCTCTCACTGTACAGCGTATATTACATATTACAACTATCGCGGCCGGCCGGGCCGCCGCAGCGCGTCCATGTCGAACTCGCTCGAGCCAATGAGCGAGTCCATGACCGGGTCGCCCTTGGGCCGGATCACGCGGTGCTGCGGCAGCCGCTGGTACCCGCGGGGCTGCCGGGGGTACCCGGTAGGCGGCATCAGGCCCATGGGACCCGGCATCGGTCCGCGGAACCCGCCATGGACCTCGCCGTGGAAGTCGCCGCGGCCGCGGACTGGGACGCCGCGTATGCCGCCGCGGCCGCGGGGCGCGCCGCGCAGGGGGCCGCGCATGTTGGGGCCGCCGCGCATCGGCAGACCGGACTCGGAGTAGGCCTGCCGCGACTCGGGGCGGCCAGACCCGGGCACCGGCGACGCCGATCTGAAGGCCGGGCCCGGCGAAGCCGAGCGCATGCCCGGCGCCGGCGATGCAGAGCGCACGCCCGGCGCCGGCGATGCAGAGCGCACGCCCGGCGCCGGCGATGCCGATCGGAAGCCCGGCGCCGGCGACGCCGACCGGCCCATCGCTGGCGACCCCGGCCGGCTCATGTTCCGGCGGTCCAGCACCGGCGTCGCCGGCCGGCGGAGCGCCGGCGACGCGGGCCGGTACGGATCGCCCGCGTAGTCGGCGTCGATCGAGTAGTCGTAGTAGTCGTAGTAGTCGTAATAGTCGGCCAGACTGCCGGCGCGGTAGGAGGCCGTGTTGGGCCGGGCCTGGCGCGGGTACGCGCCGTCCGGAACGAACGGCGGCGCAAAGCCCTGGGCTGTGTGCGGCCGCATGCGGCCCTGGAGTCCGCCGCGGCGGCCCGGCGACGCGGGCGGGAAGCCGGCCGACGGCAGCCGGGGGGACGCGTGTGGTCCGGGTCCGGCGGGTCCAGGACCGTGGGCAAGTCCAGAGCCGGGTCTGTGAGCCGGTCCAGGACCCATGTGAGTCGGTCCGTGCACAGGTCCAGGACCCATGTGAGCCGGTCCGCGCGCAGGTCCGGGACCCATGTGAGCCGGTCCGTAGGCGGGTCCTGGACCCCTGTGAGCGGGACCGGGGCCCCTGGGGACAGGTCCGTTGGGTCCGAACCGCGGTCCGTAACCTGGCCCAGTCACCGGCCGCTGCAGCTCCATCTTCGGCGGCGACGCCGGCGGCGTGGCAAGCTCGAGTTTCGACAGGGCCAGCATCGGCGTGCCTGGCGGCGTCGTCGACTGGGGCTCGATCTGAATGTCCTTGGGCGCGTCTGTCGCAGCCTGCGACACGTCCGCGTCTTTGGACGCGTTTGCCGTAGCGTTCAGGGCCGTTTCCAGGTCGTCGGCCGGTGCCGGTTCGCCAACCGGTGCCGTGACCGGCTCGGCGGCAGGCGCGGGCTCGGCCATGGCAAGCACATGCTCAGCCACGGCAGGCGTCGGCTCCGTCTCGGGCGCCTCGTCCTCCTCGTCTTCCTCGGCCGGGCCGACCAGTCGGATCGTGGCCGCTGGCTCCGGCGCAATCTCGGCCACCGCCGGCTCCTTCTCGGCCACCGCCGGCACACTCTCGGCTATCGCAGGCTCGCTCTCGGCCTCCCCTGGCCGCCGCGGGTCCGGCAGCGGCCGCGTCGGTGGATCCGACGGCGGCCGCGCCGGTCCCCTCTTCTTGTCCTTGCGTGTCTTGCTGCGCGGCTCCGGCGTCGGCAGCAGCGGCGACTCGGGCACAGGCTCGTCCGAGAGCGGTGTGCGGATCGCCGGCGACGGCAGCAGCGTCGTGGGCGAGGGCAGGACGTCGGTCTGGCTGCCGCTGACCCGGCCCAGCGCCGTGTTTGCGCGCGCCACGTCAATGGCCGGCGGCCGCTCGCGCGGCCGCGCCTGGCGGCGAAGGTCGCCCAGGTCCTTGAGGCCGGCCGAGGCCGGCAGCGGTTTGCGTGTGGCCGCGGCCGGCGTGATCGGCGACGCTGGGGAGCTGGGCGTCGACGGCGACGCCGGCACCAGCGCCGGCACGGCCGGGCTGGTCTGCGGCAGCCGCGCGGCCGCCGCGGCCACGGCGTCCGCAGGCACAGGCGTGCGCACGGGCACCGGGGCCGTCGTGGCGGCCGTCGGCGGTCGCGACGCCGCCGGCGAAACGACCGCCCGCCGCGCGATCTTGGACTTTCCGGCAGTTTGCTCGGCCTTGCGCTCCCACTGCTGGCGGTCAAAGACGGGCACGCGGCCGGCCGTCGGCGACGGGTCCGCCGGCGGCCGCACCGTGTTGCTGGTCGGCGAAATCGGCATCAGCGGCGACAGCGGCGACAGCGGCGGCAGCGAAAGCGGCCCCGTGTCCGTCGGGAGCGGCGGCAGCGTCTTGGCGCCCGTCGAACGGTCGCCCCGGGTGCCGCCCAGGCCGCCCGCCGTCTGCAGCCGCGCCCCGGGCCCGATCCGGTCGGCAATGGACAGATCGGTGGCCGCAGCCAAGCGGGCAGCCGCCGCCGGAGCCGCCGGCAGCGGCGTCGCCGCCCCCGCCGGCCGTCCCGCCGTCCGCGGCGACCCCCCCGGGCCCGTGCCCGGCCGTCGGCCGTCCTCCGGCCGCGACGACTTGCGTTCTGGAAACCGCGCGGCCGGCGCCGTCGCCGGCGCCGGCGCCGGCGCCGTCGCCAGCGCCTTCTCGCGCGCGCGCGGCACGGCCGGCCGCCCAGGGCCCCACACGGCGCGCGCGGCCTGGGCCGCCGCGGCCGCACCGCTTGTTCTCTCTCTGTGTTCCGCAGACACGATGGCTGAAGGCACGAAGGCGTGGTGCTGCGTCGTGCGCGGGCGCGGAAGAATTTGCGCCCCTTCCACGTGACGCGCCGCACGCCGCGCGGCTCGTCACGTGCCCGCGACACGTGCCCAAGGCCGCCCGCCGCCCACCGCATCCCCCAGCCATGGCCGAGGACTTCAACGAGGACGACTTCGACTCGGACACGCCGTCGTCGTCGAACTCGTCGACGGCGAGCGAGATGGCCACGCTCCAGCACGCGCCGTTCCAGAAGCTCGTGCCGCCGCTCAACTTCGCGCCCGTCGAGGAGAACCTGTACCGCAGCGGCCAGCCCGCGCCCATCAACTTCCCGTTCCTGCAGGACCTGCAGCTGACGGCGGTGATCTGGCTCGAGGTGGAAGACGCGCCGGCGTCGCTGCGGCAGTTTGCGCGCGAGAACGGCATCACGCTGCACCACCTCGGGCTGATCACGTCCGACGAGGACGACGTCCAGACGGCCAACCCGTGGGACCAGCTGCCGGAGCAGACGATCGTGCGCGCGCTGCAGCTGATCGCGGACCGGCGCAACTACCCGCTGCTGGTGTGCGGCGGCATGGGGCGGCACCGGTCGGGGACCGTGATCGGCTGCCTGCGGCGCGTCCAGCGCTGGAACCTGTCGTCGGTCTCGGAAGAGTACCGGCGGTTCGCGGGCTCGCGCAAGCGCGTGCTCATCGAGCTGCACATCGAGGCCTTTGACACGGCGTCCGTGAAGATCAACCGCGAGCTGGCTCCGGCGTTCCTGCTCTAGCTGTACAGTACGCAATGCATTTCTATCTAGTTGCCGAGAAGCTTCATCGAGAGCGCCTCGAGGTCGGCGAGCGTGGCCGGCTCCTCGACCTCGACGACGTCGCGGCGGGCGCGCTTGCGCGGCGCGTCCTGCTGGAACCACTTGCGCTTGGGCTCGGGCGACGGCGAGCGCGCCGGGCCGGCCGGGCCGGCGGACGCGTCCGACGCCGAGCCGTCGTCGGCGTCCGGGCCGTCGTACGGCGCCAGCTCGACGCCGGCGTCGTCGTCGTCGTCGCTGGCGTCGGCGCGCTCGCGCTCGAGCCGGCGCCGGCGCTTCTCCTTGCGCTTCTCCTTGGCCACGGCCTTGTCCTCGACGTCGGCCGACGCGATCATCTCGCCCTCCTTGGCCACGAACGCGGCCTTCTGGGCGGCGGCCGGGCCCTGCGCGGCAAACGCGGCCTCGTCCTCGAACTCGTACAGCTGGTGCGGGTTGCCGTCGTCGTCGAACACGAGCTTGGTCGGGTTGGGCTTGTTGCGCAGCGACAGCTTCTTGGACAGCGCGATCTTGGCCTGCCGCTTCGACGTCGGCTCGCCGGCCGCGGCCTCGTCGTCGCTGCCGCCGATGCCGTGGTCCGCGCGCTTGACGGCCATGAACTCGCCGTCGCTGTCGGAGCCGTCGTCGCCGAGCGGCTTGTCGCGCACCAGGTTGGCGTAGTGCTCCGACAGCACCGTCTGGTTCTTGCGCTCGAACATGCGGTCGTACTTGGTCCGCACGGCCGGCTTGGCGGCCTCGCCGGCCTCGCTCTCGCTGCCGCTGTCGTCGGCCGTGGCGCGCGGCGCGTTCTTGAGCGCCTTGGCCCGCTGGCCGCTGAGGAACTTGATCCGCGGCGCGCCCGGCAGGCCCAGGCTGGCCGCGTACTCCTCGGCCGGCACGGCCGAGACGTCAAACACCTCCTTGTCCTTCTGCAGGTACACGCTCTTGACGTACGAGATGAACGCCTTCTGGCCCAGGTACTTGACCTCCGGGCTCCGGAAGCACAGCGCCTGCAGCTGCGCCTGGATCGACTTCTTCTTGGCCTCCTTGATCGTGATCTTGTCGACCGGCACCCGCCGCGCCTCGAACCGCTGCGCCATGCCGGCCTCCTCGGACGGCGCCAGCATCAGCAGCGCGCGCCCGGCCTTGTCGAACCGCGCGGTCCGGCCCACCCGGTGGATGTACGTGTCCACGTCCTCCGGGCAGTCGACCTGGACGACCCAGTCGACGGCCGGGAAGTCGATGCCGCGCGCGGCGATGTCGGTCGCAAACAGGCACGCCATCTTCATGCTCGAGAACCGCTCGGTGATCTCGATCCGCGCCGTCTGCTTCTGCTTGCCGTGCAGGTGCATCAGCGGGATGCCCGGGTGCAGCGTCTTGAAGGTCTCGAACACGAACCGGACCTGCTTCGACGACGACAGGAACACGATGATCTTGGCCTTCAGGTGCGTCTTCAGGAACCCGAACAGCGCGTTCAGCTTCTCCGGCAGCGGCGTGACCACGTAGTACTGCTGCAGGTTCGCCGGCGTGCTCGTCGTGGCCGCCTCGTGCACGGCAATGTACTCGGGCTCCTTCAGGCTCAGCCGGGCCAGGTCCGACACGGACTTTGTCTGCGTGGCCGAGAACAGCATGGTCTGCCGCTCGCGCGGCAGGTGCTCCACGATCGCGTCCAGCGTGCTCCTGAACCCCATGTCCAGGATCCGGTCGGCCTCGTCCAGCACGAGCATCTTGAGGTTGCCGGTCTCGAACCCGGCCGCCTGGTCCATGTGCTGCAGCAGCCGGCCCGGCGTGCAGATCAGGATGTTCAGCCGCGAGATCCGCTCGCGCTCGACCTGCACGTCCTTGCCGCCGATCACCAGGCCCGCCGAGAACGAGTGCGCCCGGCCGATCTTGCGCAGGACCTCGAAGATCTGGATCGCCAGCTCGCGCGTCGGCGAGATCACCAGCGCGCCCAGCCCGTCGTACGGCGTCCAGTTGGCCCGGTACAGCGCCTCGAGCAGCGGCACCAAGAACGCCAGCGTCTTGCCGCTGCCGGTCTTGGCTGCGCCGAGGATGTCCCGGCCCCTGAGGGCGACCGGGATCGACGCCTTCTGGATGTCTGTGAGCCGCGTGAAGTGCGACTGCTTGAGTCCTGCCGTCAGCGCTGCCGCCCGCCACTCACCGACCTTGGGCCGTCTGTTTTGAGAGCGGCAGCTCGTCAAACTGCTCGATCGTGGCCGGATCCTGCCGTCAGCGCCGCCGCGGGGCCACTTACCAGCGCCGCGATGCGCTCCTCCAGCTCGCGCATGCTCTGGGCGTCCAGCTCGCGCTTGGCCGTCCGCAGCGCGGACTTCTTGACCGGCGCGGCCTTGGTCTTGGGTTTCCGCGGCATCGTCGTGTGTTCGTTGGATCGGCTGCCGAATTTTTTTTCAAAAAGTCCCAAAACGAACATATGTGGGCACGGCGTAGCCGCGGGCACGGTCACGTGACGCGCCGCGCGCCGTGCGGCGCGGCGCCACAGCGGCTGTGCGCCACACGGGCGGCTACATGGCCGCGCGTGCGGCTATATGCAGGCGGCGACATGCTCTGGCCGCGTGCGGCTATATGCAGGCGGCGACATGCTCTGGCCGCGCCTCGTCGCTACTATGTCACAGATCTATTGAACATGTACAAACTCCAGTCCTTCCAACCGAGGCCAGCGGCCAACTTTTTTTGAGAGCCAGGCCAGAAATGCAGGGGCCCGTCCGCGAGCTTAGGCCCACTGGCGGCTCTCGACCAGCTCGGGGCCAGCCGGGCGGCACAGCAGCTGTTGGTGCAGCACGTTGAGCGCCTTGAGCGCGTCCTTCTGCTGGATCACGCACGAGATGTTGATCTCGCTGGCGCCCTGGCTGATCATCTCGATGTTGATCTCGGCCGCCGCCAGGGTCGAGAACATCTTGCCGGCGATCCCAACCAGCTGCTTCATCTGCTTCCCGACCAGCGACACAATGGTCATGTTGCGGATGATGTCGACGGTGCCGAGCTTCTTGAGCTCCTCCGAGGCCTCGCGCAGGCCGCTCAGGTTGCCCTCCGAGTGCAGGGCCATCGACACGTGGACCTCGGAGGTCGAGATGAGGTCGACCACGAGCTCGTACCGGTGCAGCGTCTCGAAGATGTCGGCCAGGAAGCCGTGCGAGAGCGCGCGGCGGTTCGAGTGCACGTTGAGCACGACGATGTTGGGCTTGGTCGTCACCGCCGTGGGCTCCTTCTTCTGGGTCTGGAAGAAGGCCGAGGAGATGCGCTCGAGCGACGTCGGCGGGTGCGGCGGTGTGACGTCGCCCTTGCGCGAGATGTTGTCGGGGTAGATGACGGTGCCGTCGCCCGCCGGGTTCTCGACGTTTTTGATGCGGATCGGGATGTGCGCGCGGATGACCTGCTCCATCGTGAACGGGTGGATGACCTCCGAGCCGTAGTACGTGAGCTCGCTGGCCTCCTCGGGCGTGATGATCGAGATCAGCCGGGCAGTGGCCACCTTGCGCGGGTCCGCCGTGAAGATGCCGTCGACCTCCTTCCACACCTGCAGCTCGTCCGCGTTCAGGCCGACCGCGGCCAGCGCCGCGCACAGGTCCGTGTATCCGCGGCCGATCGCGTTCAGCAGGCCGCCGGGGACGGTGCCGAAGTAGCCCGTGATCACCGGGACCTTGTCGCCGCACTCGCGCACCTTGAGCGCGATCTGCGTCGCCACAAAGTCGTAGAACGACTGGCCCAGGCCGGCCTTGGCGTTGAAGTCCAGCGGCACGATCGCGTCCAGGCTGACGTACTCAGCCGGGATGTCTCGGTCGTTCAGCAGCGCCGCCATGAACATGCACGCCAGCTTCTCGCCGGTGCCGATGATCGTGTCCTTGGTCCGCACGCTGATCTCGTCGATCACCTGCACCGCGCCGAGCAGCTTGAGCAGCACGTCGCACTCGCGGTTGATGTCCTTCTCGAGCTCGACCTGCAGCTCGAAGCTCTTGATCAGCGACTTGGCCGTGCCCAGGTGGTCCGACCGGATCGCGTCGACCACCGCGACGAATCCGGCCGAGTCCGAGTCCTTGATGGCCGACTCGGCCGCCTTGAGCAGCCGGTTCGTCGTGCCCTCGGCCTTGGTGTCGGTCGACCGAGCCGAGCACACGATCGCGACCTTGTTCGAGTTCAGGTACGAGCCCACGATGTTGTCGACGATCTGCACGGGGAACTTGCCGACGCTCGTGCCGCCAAATTTCTGCACGACCCAGTTCCTACTGCCGAGGCTGCTGACCGAGTTATTCAGGCCGAGGCTGCCAGTCGAGCTGACCACCCGCTCATTCAGGCTGGCCGCGCCGAGGTCGATTGTGGAGGGAAGAGGCATTGTCTGCTCGTCAGTACGCCGTTTTCAACGGTTCGCGCCGGTTCGGCCGGCGAACTCACTGCGACAGCGACTACCGGCACCGCCCGCCATCGCCCGCCGCCTGCAGAACCGCTCGCCCGACCGCCCACCCGGTCGGCCGCTGCGTCGCCGAGCTGCGTCGTCGGCCGGTCTCGGGCCGACACCGGCGCTCAAGAAAGAACAAACATACCTCGCGAAGTGTGCCACCAACGTCCTGTGCCGGTGGAAAGTGTCTTGTGGTAGGTCGCTTGAACCAATTACTGCGCCCTCGAGTAAGCCGGGGGGGTTTTGCTGTCAAATGTGCGTGCCCAGGCCGTGTGTTCCTGGTCTTTCTCTATATAGTCTGCGGACTAAAAAAATTTCGGTTGACGCAATGACTCAACTTTGTCGTGCGGCTCATTAGGGTTAGGTCACAACGCTCTTTTTCCTCGGGAGCAAACTGCCTAGGCGAGCTGCTCCGCGCCAGCGCGCGCCTAGCGCCCGCCGACGGGCCGCCGTATCGGCGCTGCAGCCAGCCAGGGGTACGGGTGGTCGCAGGAGCCAACACAGCGGCGCTGGCGAGGCGTGGCATGTGGCGCGGCGTGGGGGCTCCGTGGCGCAGCGCCCGAGCGGTGGCGGTGGCGCCACAGACAACCCGCGTCCGACTCGCGTCTGACCCGCGTCCGGCCCGCGCCCGACCCGCGTCTGACCCGCGTCCGGCCCACGCCCGACCCGCGCCCCGGGTCGCACCCTGACAGTGCAAAGTCCATTGTACACGGCACGTGCTTTTAGCTACTGTACACCCACAGAGATCTATCGACCGCCAGACACTCGACCTCAGTCGTAATCCAAGTACTTGCTGTCGGACCGGCGATCGGGCTTGTGGTCGTAATTGTGAGGCCGGCTGGGGTCCGCCGACGGAATGTAGATGTCGTGAGCTTTGCGCACGTTCGGGTTGTATCCGTAGCCATTCGCCCCGTAGCCGTCGCGCCCGTACGGCTCCCGGCCGTACGGCTCCCGGCCATACGAGTCGCGGTACGGCTCTCGGTACGAGTCGCGGCCATTGTACGGCTCGCGGTTGTACTGGTCGCGTCCATAGGGCTCGCGGTTGTACGGCCCGTCGCGGCTGTAGCCCTCTCGGCCGTAGCCGCCGTCGCGGTTGTACGGCTCGCGCCCGTAGCCACCGTCGCGGTTATATTCGCGCCCGTAGCCGCCATCGCGTCGGCCGTAGCCCTCGCGTGGCGGCGGCCCAGGCGGTCCACCGGCGTTGTATGGCTCGCGCTGGCCGTAGTAGCGTCCGGAGGGCCGCGAATAGCGGCCGCCAGGACCGCCCGGACCGCCCGGACCACCCGGACCGCCAGGACCGCCATGAGCACCACCCGGCCCGCTGGGACCGTTGGGACCGTTGGGGCCGCTGGGACCACCGGGACCGCCCGTGCCGGTGTCGTCGTAGGGCAGGTGGCTGCTGTGGCCGCCACCGGTCGCCGAGACCGGGGCCGGCCCGTTCGGCCCGCTGGGGCCGCCAGGACCCCCTGGGCCGGACGCGCCGCCTTGCGGCCCACCGTGCGAGCCGTAGCCGCCGTTGTAGCCGCCGTAGCCGCTGTAGCCACCACCGTGGCCATTGCCCGGACCTCCATGGCCGCCGTGGCCGCCACCTCGGTACCCATTGTGGCCGTTGTAGCCGCCGCGGCCGTGCCACGCCGGCTCCGAATCTGCGTGCGGCCCCGTCGGGCCCGCCGGTGCCGGCGGCCCCGGCGGACGCGCCGACATCTGCTCGCGCTGGGCACGGAACTTGCGCTTGTCGTACTCATGCGACGACTCGTACGTCGGGAGTTCGCCTGGAAGCGACGGCAGCGGCCGCGTCGAAAAGAACGGGTGCTTCAGCGCGACATCAGCCGAGCTGCGCGCGTCTGGGTTGAGCTTGAGCAGATCCGCCAGCAGCGACACGCCCTGCGGTCCCATCCTGGGGTCAGTTTGGTCGCACACGTCCACCTACGAGCTGAACTCGGCCTCCAGGGTTCGCTTGTGGTTGTCGAACGACGCGTGCTGCGCGTCCGGCAGCCTGTTCCAGCCCGGCATGTTGTCCTGGGTCGGCGACCCGCACAGCTGGAAGATCTTCTGGATCTGGTCGAGGTCCGAGTTGCCCATCAGGATCGGCTTGTGCACGTACATCTCGCCAAACACGCAGCCGACGCCCCACATGTCAATCGCGGTCGTGTACTGCCGCTCGCCCAGCAGCAGCTCCGGCGGCCGGTACCAGCGCGTGACCACGCAGTTGGTGTACTTCCGGCGCTCGCCGCCCGGCGGCGGGTCCTCGAACCGGCGCGCCAGGCCGAAGTCAGCGATCTTGAGCACGCCCTTGTTGTCGATCAGCAGGTTGGCCGCCTTCATATCTCGGTGCAGGATGTGACTCTCGTGCAGGTACCGCGTGCCCTCGAGCAGCTGCAACATGTAGCACTTGATCTGCGCGACCGTGAACGACACCTTCGGGTTCTCGAGCAGGCCCGACAGATCGTGGTCCATGTACGGCGTGACCATGTAGATCTCGCCGCTGCGCTTGGTGTTTTTCTCCCCTGCCGTCAGTGTTGCCCCCGCGGCTACTTACACACAGCGCGCTCAACCGCCATCTCCGACAGCTGAATCACGTTCTTGTGCTTGAGCGACTTGAGCAGCCGGATCTCGCGCAGCGCTGTAATAGGGAACTGTGGTCAGCGCCCGCCGGGGCTGCCACTTACGCCCTCCTTCTCGTTGTGCATCAGGATCTTCTTGAGCGCGACCAGCGCTCCGCTGCGCCGGTGTCGCGCCTTGTGCACTTCGCCGAACGTGCCCTCGCCAAGCTTCTCGAGGAACTCGTATTCCTGCTTGGCAAACGAACACCCTCGGAACTTGCGCTGCGGCTCCGTCACAGTCGTGCTCGCCAGCAGCGACGCGGCCGCGCTCGACTGCGTCGTGCCCGTCGGCCGCGTCCGCGCTGGCCCTGGCACGGCCTCCCCCGCGTCCAGCCGCCGCCGGCTGGTCGGCGGCGACCCACCGCTGGACGACCGCGCCGACGCCGGGCTTGATCGCTTCATCACACGCGCTACCTGCTGCACTTGTGCACTGCCAAGCTGCTAATGGTCTGCCGGCCCTGTACAGCCTGTGCGTCCATTCCTCGACGCGCTGCCTGCGCGTGTTCTGTCCTGCGGCTCTGCTGGTCAGCCACCGGTGTCCGATCCGCAGCCATCCACCGCCTGGCCATCGATCCGGGCCCCGCGCCGACGATTCTGGCCGCCATCGCCGGCCTGGAGCCGCGCGACCGTTGACGCCTTGGGGCGGCCACCGACTGCGCCGTCCGCTACGCGGCCGCGCGCGTCCGTCGCCTCGTCTGGCCCCCATGCTCAGCGAGCTCGCCCGCTCTGGCTGGTCTCACTTACCTGGGCTGTGGTGCAACCTTGGTCTGCGCCGCCTGCCGGATGAATTTTTTAGCAGAAGAAAGAGAGTCCCAAGGTGCGGCGTAGTGGTGACTTACGCGCACCACGCCGCCCGGATCAAACCTTCTACACCCCGGCCGCCACGCCCCGGCCGGTGCAGACCTATTCGATGGCCGGTAGCCCGATCTACGCGATGCGACTGGTCATGGCTGGTGGGATGGCGCGACGCTGTGGTCGTACCAGCCCGGGATGCATGCCAACGGCCGACAGCGGCTGCGACCGCGGCACTCGTCGGTCGGGCGATAACGCCGAGGGCGACGCAGAGGCCCAAAACGCTGACGAGCGAATCCGGCGTGACCGTAGCGACGCCTACGACTAAGGGCCGGCCGAACAGGCGTTCCCTCAGGCGCCCCGAGTCGGGGTGTCGCGTCTTTGTGTGCGTGAACTTCGATTCGGACGGCCGCCGCGTAAACGGAGGGTTGGCCCGCGGGCCAGTGGTCCAGAGACCCCCGGGCGTCTTCTTGTGGGGCACATCGGACGACGATTGCCCCGGTCAGACGACCAGACGACGGCCGATCGGCGGTTACCTGACATGGTCGTACGGCAGGCTTGGCTACGGTGTGCTTGCGGCGGTGCCTGGCATGCCCCAGACTCGGCGTCGCGCCAGTGGGCTACGCGCGAACGTAGACGCCGCAGTGGTCCGTGAGCGACCGCCTAGCGGACCGTAAAGGAGGGAGTGGACAGCAAACGGCCGGTGGCTTGCCCGCGCGCGGGCGGTCAACCCTATCGGCGAGTAGGTTAAGGACCAGACCGCGACCCAATAGAATGCGTAGCCACTGCGCCGGCAACAACTAGATCGACCCAGCCCGATCAAGACTGACTGCAGCGGTAGCCAGTGGATCGCGCCTCCTGCAGCAGCCGGCGTAACCAGGATATTTATCCTCAGATCTCGCAGGCTGGATCGACGGGTCGGCACCAGCCAGCCATGGTCGCGGCCCGCAAGCTGGCAGCGCCGCTAGACAGCGACATACGCTAAACAGCCGGGGGGCGCCATGCCTAATGGCCGTAGAGTTCGGCCCAGCCCCGCGGCCGGCGGCGTTGCCAGGGGGTGGTCTCCCACCGGAGACGCCACTGGCGGCCCCGGCTGCCGGCCACTACGCTGCCTGGTGGCATCCACCGGGGTCAGAGGCCGGCGGGCCCGGCGGGCCCGGCTGGTCCCGGCTAACAAGCATGCTCGTCGGGCCGCAGCACGACGCCAAGACGCGGGCCGCCGTTGGGCCGGGCTCGAGCCGGCGCGTTCCTGTCGCCAATTGGTCGCGCAGACTGCCGACGGTCATGCCGCGGCATGACGGCCAGACCAGTCCCCCCGATCGGCGCTCGCGGTCGCCGAGGTCCGGCAGGAGAAGCCATGCCGCGGCCTAGCGGCCGATCGGCCGAGTCAGTAATTGAGTCATGTGACGCGAGCAGGCTCGCCAGCTAGCGATCTCGGACCACGGGCATGAGTCTCCAGGCCTGAGCGCTCGTGACCGGTGGGGCGCTGGCAGCGGCTGGCCGACTCAGGAGTGCGGCGCCCCTATATGCGCACGGTCACTGCATGCACGCCCCCTATTTCGCGCGCGGTCCATAGCATGCACGCGACCGGTTGTGGAGCACGCTGAACAGACTAAGGCCGGACTTGGCTACGGTCCCGCAGCGACGGGCCGCGCAGCTGCATTGTACAGGAGCGGCCGTGCAGCTGCAGATGGGGACTTGGCGCCGCGCAGGTCAGACCTTGGCCAACAGCGATACGGCGGCCACGCCGCGGGCCTGCGGCCGTGCGGCGAAATGCCGGTGCAGCTGGCAGGCTGTAAAGTGGATCGCGTCCGGGGCGGGGCCGGGGGGGTGGGAGGGGCAGGCTACGGTGGCCGCTGGCGCAGCGGCGGCGACCGCGGCAGCGACTGCTGGCGCCGGCGGGCGGCTGACAGCGGCTGACAGCGGCTGACAACCGCCGGCCGGCAAACAAACAGTCCCCGCCGGATCAGCCGCCGCAGACCGCGGCCGGCCACCACGTAGACTCGCGCGCGCCGCGGCGGTCCCTGCTGACCGCGGACAGCTTGTCCGCGTGTGGCGACCGCCGCAGCCGCCGACAGACTCCCCCCAGACGCTGCAGGGGCCGTGGACAGCGCCCACGGCGGCGTCAGTGCCAGCGGACGGCGGCCGCTAGGTGCCGGCGATGGCTGGCCGCCGCGGACGGCGTCAGGAGGCCGCCGGTAGGCAGCGCAGCGGTCGGTGCGCTCTCTTCACCAGTCTCGACATCAACATTGCCTATGTACAGTCCAATGCTGGCCACTAGGAGACCACGCAGGACTTGTTGGCGTCCTCGCCTGGGTTCTGGAAGCGCTCGATCTCGGCTATCAGGAGCTCAAAGGCCTTGGCTGGTCGGTCAGCACATCCGCGCACAGCTGTGGCACGCACCTATGTTGGCATTGTGACGCGCGCTCGTCTCGACGAACGGGCACGAAAACTGCGCCGCCAGGGCCTTGCCCTCGGCAGTCTCGACTTTCCTGTCGTCAGCGCTGGCGGGGGCCGGACTCACCTCTGGGCGCCCAGATCGGACTTGTTGCCCACAATCACCATCGGCACCGAGTCGGAGCCCTGGGGTCAGCGCAGCGCGCGTGCGCACACGTACCGAGATATTCAGAATCTTGTCGCGCATGGTCGTGATCATGTCGAACGACGCCCGCGACGTGATGGAGTACACCAGCACGTAGCCGTGCACGCCGATCGAGTGCTTGTGGTTCATGATACTGAACTCGTCCTGCGGTCAGCTCGCCCCGGCCCGGCACGCACCTGGCCCGCAGTGTCTAAGATCTCAGTAGCATAGTCCTGGCCCTTGTACCGGATGATCTTCGAGAACTCGTTCTCGATGGTCGGGTAGTACGACTCCACAAAGTGCTCCTCCACGAACTGCACCGTCAGCGACGATTTGCCAACGGCCCGCGATCCGACCACCGCGATCTTGCGCGCTCTAGTCGGAGCCATCTGTTCTGCCGCTGCTGCTGTGATGTGCTGCTCGATCCGGTGTGAAAACAAGCTGGGAAAAATCGCACGTCGCCCTACCACCACTGGCGGCCTATCGACTACCCGCCATTTGCGATTATATACTTTTTAAACGAGCTCTAGCCAGAGACGACGCTGCCGCCGGCCGACTAGCACGCTACGCCTGCCGGTCCAATCTGGAGCCCCAGACGGCCCTAGCGGCCGGCCCGCGGCAGCGTCCTGCAGCCTGGCGCGCGCAGGCGCGAGCGCGCCGCCGCGCCCGCCTCATGCGCTCATGCGTTGCGGCCGGCCCAGCCGCCGGAGAGGCCACCACGGGGCCGCGCCGAGCCGCACGCGGCCCGCGGCGGTGCCGGCCGGCCGCCTGCGGGCCCGCCTCGGCATGTCCGTCCGCGGGCTGGCCGCGCGCTGCCGTCAACAGCCGGCGCCTGTGGCCCGGCCGCCGCCAGCGCACGACCCCTCTGCAGCGGCCTATGTTGCCGCTTTGGACACGCCGCCGGTTACGGCCGGCTATGGTCGCGGCCGCCCTCGGCCCGCCGCGCCAGCTCGTAGCTCCTGCGCCCCGTGCACGCACGCTGACGACGTGCCCGCCGCCCGGCCGCGCGCGGGTGGGGCTCCGGCACGCAGCCGTCAGACGGTGGCGCTGGCCCTGACAGCACGAGTCAGCCCCCCGTCGTCTGGTCTATCGACCGCCGCCGGCCCGGGCGCCCCTGCCAGGCCTCCTGCCGCCGCGGCGCAGCCGAACGGTCTGGAGGCACCGTTCGCGCCATCGCGACGCAATCGGCTACGCGGCAGCTAGCGCCCGTGGGCTCGTCTCGTCCGGCCGCCGGCCGGCTCGTCCGACCGGGCGAGCCGCGCTAGCTGCAGCCGGCCACTACGCCGCACCACGTGCGGCGCGCCCGCCCGTCACGCGCCCGCGCCGTCACGCGGCCGTCACGCCCCCCGGCCGCCCGCCGGGCCATACGCACCGGGGTATCCCGCCGCCGCCGCCTGCGCGCGTCGGCGGCTGCGCACGGCGCTTGTTGGCGTGCTGTAGCCGGCTGCCAGCCGCGGCGCCCGCCAGCCTCGATCTGGCCGCGACTTGGCGCGGCGGCTTGCCGGACCGGGCAGCGCTTGCCGCGCGGCACGTCCGACGGTGCGGCTGGGCCGCTCAGGGGTCCCGCCGCACGGGATGCGGCTCGCCCCTGAGCGCCACCGCCGTGGCGTCGAGCCGCACAGCGTGCGGCGTCGGCCCCCGCCGAGCCGCCCCGGGAACCCGCTCGGCCTACCCCCGCTAGCGCGGCTGCCTTTTATACTCCGGACGCCGACACGGCCGGCCACGACGCCATGACGACCACGACCGAGCCCTCCAGCGCCGAGCCCATCGAGCTCTGGCGGTACGACGCCCCCGACAAGACACAGGCCGCGGCGTTCATGGCCGCCGTGAACGCCCAGCACGGTCTGCAGCTGAGTACGGACGTCGCCGGCCGCCCTGACACCAGAATCCTACGAAGACCTCTACGCGTGGTCCATCGCCGAGATCGGCCCGTTCTGGGAGGCCGTCTGGGCGTTCACGCGCGTCGTTGCGCCGGTCGCCGGTCCGGCGCTCGGCGCGGACAAGCCGGCCGGGCCGGTCCCCCGCCGGGCGTTCTTTCCAGAGGCGCGTCTGTCGTACGCACAGAACCTACTCTTCCCCGAGCCAGCGCCCGATCCGACTGCGACGGCCGTGCATTCGGTCACCGAGGGCGCGCGCGAGACCGTCACGTGGGCCGATCTGCGCGAGCGCGTCCGGCGGGCGGCCAATGCCATGCGCGCGGCCGGCGTCAAGACGGGCGACACGGTCGCCGGTTACGTCAGCAACAACGTCAACACGCTCGTGTATGTGCTGGCTGCGTCCGCGCTGGGCGCGATCTGGTCGTCGACGTCGTCCGAGATCGGCGCGGTCTCGGTCGTCGAGCGGCTGGCGCAGATCGACCCGGTGCTGCTGGTGGCCGACAACGCGACCATGTACAACGGCAAGACGTTCGACAACACGCCCAAGCTGGCCGAGATCGTGCGCGCGCTGCCGAGCCTGGCGGCCGTCTTTGTGTCGCCCACGTTCCCGGTCGCGGTCGACCTGGAGGCGCTGCGGCCGGCCAAGGGCGTCGCGCAGCTGTTCGACGCGCGCACGGCCGACGCCGGCGGCCCCGAGCTCGCGTTCGAGCTCCTGCCGTTCGACCACCCGCTCTTCATCGTCTACTCGTCCGGCACGACCGGCAAGCCCAAGTGCATCGTGCATGGCCAGGGCGGCACGCTCCTGCAGCACAAGAAGGAGCATTGCATCCACCTCGACTTCCGTCCCGGCGACGTCTTCTTCCAGTACACGACGTGCTCGTGGATGATGTGGCAGTGGCAGATCTCGGGGCTGGCGTCAGGCGCGACCGTCGTGCTCTACGACGGCTCGCCGTTCATGCCGGAAGGCGACCTGAGCATGTTCCGGCTGATTGACGAGCTCGACGTCAAGTACTTTGGCACGTCGGCCAAGTACCTGACGCTGCTCGAGCAGCACAATGCCATGCCGCGCGAGACGTACGCGTGCCGCGCGCTGGCGGCAATCACGTCGACGGGCTCGGTGCTGCCGCCGTCGACCTTCGACTACGTCTACCGGGCGTTCGGCCCGGTCCTGCTCGGCTCCATCACCGGTGGCACCGACATCCTGTCGCTGTTCGGCGCGCCGTCGTTCCTGCTGCCCGTGCACCGCGGCGAGATCCAGTGCCGCGGGCTGGGCATGGCCGTCGAGGTGTGGGACGCCCACGGCCGCGCGGTCGTCGACGCCCCCGGCGACCTCGTCTGCACCAAGCCGTTCCCGTGCATGCCCGTCATGTTCTGGAACGACGCCGACGGCGCCAAGTACCGCGCGAGCTACTTCGAGACCTTCCCCGGGGTGTGGCACCACGGCGACTTTGTCCAGCTGGACTCGCGCACCGGCGGCCTGCTCATGCTCGGCCGGTCGGACGGCGTGCTCAAGCCGTCGGGCGTGCGGTTCGGCTCGAGCGAGATCTACAACGTCGTGACCAAGGACTTTGCCGCCGAGATCGACGACTCGCTCTGCGTCGGCCGCCGCCGGCCCGACGACACGGACGAGACCGTCGTGCTCTTCGTCAAGCCCGCCCCCGGCGTCGCGTTCTCGGACGCGCTCGTCGACCGGCTCCGGCGCGCCATCCGCACGCAGCTCTCGGCTCGCCACGTCCCCGGCATCATCGCCGAGACGCCCGCGATCCCGTACACGGCCAACGGCAAAAAGGTCGAGACCATCGTCAAGGGCATCGTCTCGCGCACGCCCTTCCGTGTCGGCGCCAGCGTCGCCAACGCCGAGTGCCTGGACTGGTACCAGGCCTGGGCCGACGCCAACTAGCCGCTGTATATACGGCCGTGCCGCACGGCGCCTGTTGCTATAGACCAAAGAAAGAACTTCATTGCGTATAGCTACTCGAGCCCCAGCTCCTCCTCGTCCAGCTCCTCATCCAGGTCGCTGCCGTCGTCCGCCATGTTCCGCTTGGTGTCGAGTTCGCCCGACTCGGACGCGTCGATCCACTCGCTGTAGACGTCGACGGGGACCGACAGTGCTGCCGTTAGTGCGGCCCGGCCCGTGCGCTTACCGTTGGTTTGCGTCTGGAAACTCTGGCCGCAGACCTTGCAGTTCAGGAAGCCCACCTTGAGCTTCTTGTCGATCCGGCAGATGACGCTCTTCTCGTGGTTACAAAACAGACACGAAAACACTGTCGGCAGCGGCTCGCGCTTGGCTGCCTTCTGCGGTGTCCGGGTCGATTTCTTCCGTTTTCCCTGCTGGTCAGTGCCATCCATTGTGCGCGCCGTCGGGCCGGGCGCCGGGCGGCGACCGCGCAAACGTACCATGGTGCCGGCGGGTGCTGATCTCGCGGTCGACGGTCCGATCGCGGGCGAATTTTCACCAACGGCACGCACAAGTGCGGCGCCGCGCGGCGCTGTGCGGCGCACCGACGGCACGGCACTACGCCCTAACCCTGTGTACCCGCGCCGCACCTCGTGCGGCTCTGATTCGAGCCCGCAGCCCTAGCCCTGTGCGGCTCGCCTGCGACCCGTCCGGCCGCGCTGTTACTGCATGCCGGGCCGGCCGGGCCGCCGGCCGCCGTAGGCCAGACAGTTCACGCGCCTGTCTGGCCACCCAGCGACCGCACCCGCGCTCACGAGCCGCCGCCGGCGCAGCGAA
The DNA here is from genome assembly GCF_038497935.1 of Neoaidaea tothii. Taxonomy (NCBI): domain Eukaryota; kingdom Fungi; phylum Ascomycota; class Lipomycetes; order Lipomycetales; family Lipomycetaceae; genus Neoaidaea; species Neoaidaea tothii. Next base: position 49,653 of record NW_027117993.1, read on the forward strand.
TCGCGGCGCAGCGTTGGCGACGCGGTGGCCTACGTCATCGGCCGTCCCATGAACTACCCCGCGGCGTCTCGAGCCCCGTGTCCGCGCCCGTGGTTGGCGGGCGCTGCACACTTGTGGCCCAGAGGTCGCACTTGGCTCTGTTGGCCAGCCCGGGAATGTGCGCAGCCGACGGGCGCTGCCAGATCCTGACAGATCAGCGCCGGCAGCGTGGTTATCGCAGTATCTGGTGAGCTGCGCTAGTGGTGCGGACTGCCCAACGCAGGCTAGCGCAGAACCAGCTGTTTGGATAAGCCGGGCTCGGCTCAGATATCGCAGCCCAGCGCAGGCCCTCGCGGCACAGGCGTTAGCAGCAGCCGCAGTCGCCGTGCGGGCGGCCGTGTCACGCCAGCCGCGCTATCTCGTCCGCGCCAGCCCGCCGAGGTCAGATAACCGCCCGGTGTGCTAGTAGCGTCCAAGCCGAAACTGGTTGCCGTGGCCGACGGCCACGGGTTCTAGCGCCGCGGCGGTGAGTCACGTCTCATGCGGCGCCGCCGCCGCCGCGGGCGTGTGGGCGGCGCAGCAAGCACGCACCAGGCGCTCCCGATGGCCATCGTCATGCCGTTCGGGTGGCGCCGGCGCCGAGCGGACGCACGCCCTCGCGCGGTGCGAGCCAACTCGTCGGCGCGGGCACCTCACGACCACGCGGTCGCAGCGCACGAGGTCGTGACAACTCGTGGCCTGGGAGCAGGGTGGTGACTGGCCGGCGGCGATAAGGATCGGCACAGTCGCGGCGGCGCGCGAGCTCTGCCGCCCCAAGTGCACCGCGCTTTGACGTCTATGGCGCATTCTGCCGCGCGCCATATCTGGAACGGGCCCGACACGGTCTAGGGACCGCCCCCCCAACGCTCGTGGCCCGAGCCGGCCTGAACCTAACCTGTGCCGGCCGCGCGCACTGGAATGGCCCAGAATGCCGTCCGGCGGCGCGCGGTCGTTTTCGCGATACGAGATATCGGGCGAGCTAAGCCTGGGAAATGAGCAGCCGACGGCTCCGCGCCGCGCGCCCGCGGCGCCTGTTCTGGCTAGCAACAGGCTGATAAGTCGGGCAGCCACGTTTGGCCAGGCAGACAAATCGCCGGAAGCTAGCACACATGGCGCGCGGTCGGGGTCATCCCAGCTAACCCGTTGTGCCGGGCATGCCTCGAGAACAGACCGCACGCACCGGGATTTGTCTATAAATACAGGCCCGATTTCCCACTCTTGCTTCCAGTCCCGTATCTTACTCGAGTTATTTCATTTTCTCTGTACGATTCTCGCCGTGCTCTCTCTTCTCTGAACTCTTTGGCTTGCTTTTCTGGATCTTCCGGATTTCTGATCAGAAGAACTTGCGATATGTGTCCCTCCTCGGAGACCCCGGACATCGCGGCCTCGCTGGGCCACATCCTCACGGCCCTGCAGTCGCTGCAGAGCGACTACAAGACCCTGAGCGCCAAAGTATGTCCTGCTGTGCCGGCACACGCGGTATCTTGTGGATATCGCGGGGGCCGGGCAAGAGCATCAAGAGTATGGTAGTTTGTAGACGTGTCCCAGATACACTGAACCGGTCGAGCACATCTCCGGGTGTGGTCATTGCGTTTGCTGCGTCGCAAGCGTCCCTCGGGACGTGCGCTGCGTTCGCTGCGTTTGTCCGTTTCGTGCGTTCGGTCGTTTCGTCCGTGCGGTGTCCGTCATCGTTCGCCGTTCCGTCCGATTCGTCATGGGCTCGTCGGTTAACTGCGTGTGTCTGGATCCGTCTACTCTCTGTCTGTGTGTGGTTTAGTGGCTGCGCCCGATGGCGTGGCGCTAGCCGCTTGTCGCCACCGCATTTCCGCTCTCAAGGCTCTTGCCCTGTGGCTTTGCTACGTTTGGTCGCGTGCATGGTGCTAACACCGCTTCTAGATCGCCTCGTCCGACGCGCAGACTAAGGCCACGCTGCAGGACCTCGATGCCCGTTTGACGACGGTGCAGTCGGTTGGCAACCTTGTCAGCAACCTGTCATTTACCGTGTCTGCACCTAACTCGATTGTGGCGCCTTCGGTTACTTCCGAGCCTAGCCCGCCCCTTTCGCCAGAACTGCTGGCGACGATTCCGCGCGATGCGGAGCCGCCGGTGGCTGACAAGACGCCCGCCAAGAAGAAGAACGACCTGAGGTAAGCCGCACGCGCCGCACGCGCCACACGGCCCCTGAGCCGCACAGAGCCCTGCTGACCTCCAGCGAACTTTGGGGCAAGCGCGTCGTCCTGGCCACGTACCCCGGCCAGTCTGGCATCAACCCGCTGCCGCTCAAGTGGGGTGCCGCGGACCCCCGCGAGCGCGGCCCGATCGTCGTCTCGCGGCTGAAGACGTCCATGAAGCTCCGCAACGCCATTGGCGCGCACTCGGGCTCGTACGGCGTGTACCACGCGCTCGCCGTCGCCATCTCCGAGCTCAAGTCGGACCACAAGGCCGACTTCACCAACACCGAGCCGGCGGTCACGATCGGCCCGTACCCGCAGTGGGGCGACGCCGAGAAGATCGTGTCTATGGACCCGTTCGGCCACCTCGCGCCGTGGCTCTACAAGGACTACATCGACGGCCGCAACATCGAGATCCGGCCGTCGATCGCTGTGACCAAGGCGCACATGCAGCTCGCCGAGATCGCTCAGGAGGTCAAGGACGGCACCATGAAGGTCGACGGCAAGATCGTGCTGAACGAGCAGGGCGACCTCGCCGTCACCAAGTTCGCCGTCGAGCCCGTGTGGTACCTGCCGGGCGTTGCCAAGCGCTTTGGCGTCGACGAGGGCACCCTGCGCCGCGCGCTGTTTGAGGACACTGGCGGCTCGTACCCCGAGCTGATCACCCGCCCGGATATCAAGGTGTTCCTGCCGCCGATCGGCGGCATGACCGCCTACGTCTTTGGCGACCCCAAGAAGATGTCCGACCCCAACTGTCGGCTGGCCCTGCGCGTGCACGACGAGTGCAACGGCTCGGACGTGTTTGGCTCCGACATTTGCACGTGCCGCCCGTACCTGATCTTTGGCATTTCCGAGGCCGTCAAGGAGGCTCAGGCCGGCGGCTCCGGAGTCGTCATCTACTTCCGCAAGGAGGGCCGCGCGCTCGGTGAGGTCACCAAGTACCTGGTCTACAACGCGCGCAAGCGCATGGGCGACAGCGCGGCCGAGTACTTCACGCGCACCGAGAACATCGCTGGTGTCAAAGACATGCGCTTCCAGGCGCTCATGCCCGACATCCTCCACTTCCTGGGCATCAAGAAGATCGACCGGATGTTGTCCATGTCGAACATGAAGCACGACGCCATCGTCAGCCAGGGCATCCCCATCTACGAGCGCGTGCCTATCCCCGACGAGCTGATCCCGCCGGACTCGCGTGTCGAGATTGACGCCAAGATCCACGCAGGGTACTTCACCGACGGCAAGATCCCGTCTCTGGACGACCTGACCTCGGTCAAGGGTCGCCAGTGGGAAGACATTGAGCACTAGATCCGACATTTTGTACAATATGGCATTGGGCTCATCCAGGACCGTTGCGACGGCCTGCTATTTATGGAACATAGTAATTGACGTCAGTTTTTCATAATGCTCGGCTGTGCCTGCCTCCGGGCTACACAGCCATCAGCGGCTCAGGCAGGCATTGCTGCCCAGAACAACCGAGTCGACGTCAATGCTTGCGTGGCCTCGGCCTTGGCTCTCTTTGTCCAGCGTATACGTCAGAACGAGTGGTGTTCGTTGACGATAACGGCGGGGCGTCGCGTGGCTAGTGCTCGTCGCTAAAGCCAAAATCCGTTGTTAAGCTACAACGGGACAGCCAGGCCATCGCCAGCACATTAACATCGGCGGCTGTGCAGGACGGCTAGCTACCTGCACGCAGACGTGACGATGTATGGCAGCAGGCCACGCGGCCGCGCGTTCAGTGACGGCTGGCTGCGTTAGGTGCCAGGTTGAGCCGGGCGGAGCCGCCGGGGCCTTGGGTAGGATCGGCCCGCACGATCATGAGCGGGTCACGGCTGACCCATGACCCGCGCGCCAGGTCACGCGATGCCGGCCGCTAACTGCCGGTGGCAGGCGGGTCCCACCGTAGCGCAAACCGGGTCTCATCGACAGTGTGGCACAAGCCGACCTGGCCCGGACGCTAGTCTAGTAGGCTGCGGCGCAGCTGAATGCGAGCCAGTTGCTCAACTGTAGCAGGCCAATTGAGCTCGGCTGGCCTCGGCGCCAGCGAACCTTACCGTCGGCAGTGGCTGCAGCCGCGTTGTCGATCCCCGGAGCCTGGACGGCACATCCGGGCATGCCGGCAGCCGCAGCTCGTCGGAAGCGCCGGTACGTAGCGTGCGGCCGGGGCCGCGCCCGCTGCGGTCGAATGCTAAACTCCGCGGATCGCCGTTAGTGCGAGTCACGGGCACCGCGGTCCGGGCACGACGGCTAACGGCTGGCGCGGCAGCGGACTGATGGCGGCGCAGCGAGCCGCACGAGCCGCACGAGACCGCCACGCAGCTGACGCGGCCACCGAACCGCAGGCAACGCGGCGCCACCCGCGTCGCTACGTGGCCTCTGGAGCTGTGCGGCACGGCGCAGCGCGGGCGCGGCGGCACTGCGCCTGCTGCTGCGCCCCATCACGTGACTTATTTGTGCGGCGCGCGTCGGTTTGTTTGTTTGTTCCGGCCCGGCCCTAGCCGACTCCAGCAAGCGCTGCGGCCGCAGCGCGAGCACCGCCACAAGGGATACTTGGAGAGGCAAATAGGAGCAGCCCGTCTAGAGGCCGCTGTGGCAAAGCTGCATGAACGTGGCGTTATGCGCTTATGTGCGCCCCTACGGCCTCTAGTAGCCAAGCAGGGCGCAGACCGGAATGACGGCCGCAGCCACATCCAGCCACAAGTGTCACCCCAATCACTCCTATCACTGGCATAGGGTGCTGAGAACTACTGAGCACGGTTTATCACAGCCGATAGTGGGCATATATTATCGCACAGCCGGTTACTAATTATAGCGTATATGCTGTCACGTATTTCCCAATCGAGTATGTCGGCCTTGCTAAAGCAAACAGGTGGCAGACACAACGAAAGGCAGAGGACACATAGACGCCAAACAAGTGCTTGGCCGCCCTTTCGTTCAGGCCTCCTCCCCCCTGTGGTCTTTCTTAGGCTTTCTAATACTTCTACTTGCTGCTTCCTTTCTTCTCTCTTCTCTTTTCTCCAACCTAGACAGCTTTTTTTTATTACCATACAAAGCGAAAGACATCAAAATGGAAGGTAAGCATCAGACAGCCGGCGGGTAGGCAGGCTCGCTTGTGTGGATGCGTGATGGATGGATGGATGGCTGCGCGTGCCGTTGCGGGGACTCCGACGGAGCCGGCAATTGCGGGCGCAGTCAACGTCGGCACGGATGGCTTCGGGCGGATGCATCAGCGGACCGGATGGATGTGTCCGCGGTCATTCCCGATGGCCAGCGAGTGGGCCGGCAGATGCCGGACAGCAATTGGCCTATCCATCCACGCGCGTAACCGCGAACGCACGCCGCAATCCATCGGCCGACGGCAATCCGCGCCGGCCGATGGCCTGCTCGGAGCACAATAATGGATTGAATGAATGCTAACGCAATTCTAGACGAAGTCGCTGCGGTATGTGCTTCCGAGTAGACCCGGACCGGTGGCCCCGCTTAGGCCGCGCCCCTGGGGCTGACAGCTGGGTCGCACGGTGCCGGTGCAGCCGTGACCCTCCTGGACTGCGGCACATTGTGCAACAGGACTAACGTTCGCAGCTCGTTATTGACAACGGATCCGGCATGTGCAAGGCCGGATTCGCCGGAGACGATGCTCCCCGTGCTGTCTTCCCGTCCATTGTCGGTCGTCCCCGTCACCAGGGTATGTGCATGACTGAAGCGCAACGCTGATCAACAGGCATCATGGTCGGCATGGGCCAGAAGGACTCGTACGTTGGAGACGAGGCCCAGTCGAAGCGTGGTATCCTCACCCTGAGATACCCCATCGAGCACGGTATCGTCACCAACTGGGACGACATGGAGAAGATCTGGCACCACACGTTCTACAACGAGCTGCGTGTCGCTCCCGAGGAGCACCCCGTGCTCCTGACGGAGGCTCCCATCAACCCCAAGTCCAACCGTGAGAAGATGACCCAGATCGTCTTCGAGACGTTCAACGCGCCCGCCTTCTACGTCTCGATCCAGGCCGTTCTGTCGCTGTACGCTTCGGGCCGTACGACTGGTATCGTCCTCGACTCGGGTGACGGTGTTACCCACGTCGTCCCTATCTACGAGGGTTTCTCGCTGCCCCACGCCATTCTCCGTGTCGACATGGCTGGCCGTGACCTGACCGACTACCTCATGAAGATCCTGGCCGAGCGTGGTTACACCTTCTCCACCACGGCCGAGCGTGAAATCGTCCGTGACATCAAGGAGAAGCTCTGCTACGTCGCCCTCGACTTCGAGCAGGAGCTCCAGACCGCCTCGCAGTCGTCGTCGCTCGAGAAGTCGTACGAGCTGCCTGACGGACAGGTTATCACGATCGGCAACGAGCGTTTCCGCGCGCCCGAGGCTCTGTTCCACCCCTCGGTCCTCGGCCTCGAGGCTGCTGGTATCCACGAGACCACCTTCAACTCGATCATGAAGTGTGACGTCGACGTCCGTAAGGACCTGTACGGCAACATCGTCATGTCGGGTGGTACCACCATGTACCCGGGCATCGCCGACCGTATGCAGAAGGAGATCACCGCTCTTGCGCCTTCGTCGATGAAGGTCAAGATCATCGCTCCCCCGGAGCGCAAGTACTCGGTCTGGATCGGTGGATCCATCCTGGCGTCGCTCTCGACCTTCCAGCAGATGTGGATCTCCAAGCAGGAGTACGACGAGTCTGGACCTTCCATTGTCCACCGCAAGTGCTTCTAAGCGCTCTGCGGCGAATCTGCTTAAAGGTATTGTGTCTTTTTGCCGGTGTAGGCTACAGTTGGTTTAGGTTTATCAAGTTCTCCTGTTTTATTTTATTATCTACTACCACATGATATGAGAAAAGAATTGAAACTTCGTATTATTTTTTTGTAACTTGTTTTTTCATGACGAAAAAAGAATGCGTATATAAATACTTGATATCTCTGGTGGTCGTGAGCTCCTGGGCGGCATTGAGGCTGCTCGGTGCTTAGTTGGTAGTGACGCGCGCGCTTTGCGCGGATGTTGGCACGGTTCGAACGACCCGTTATCGGCCTATATCGATATCATCCCGGCGCGTAGCTCCTTGGCCGCTCGCTGCCATACGTCTGCGCAATCTCGGCGCCTCTTTCGCAGCCGCAATAGATGACTGATCGCCAGGCGCGCGCCTGCGGACGCCAGCGAGTGCGCGCGTGCCCTCGCGTGCGGCGACACGGTTTCGGTAGCTGCGGCCGCGCCGCCCCGCGTGCAGCCAGGTCCAGGCCTGTGCGGCTGGTGCTGCCGCCGTGCCCGTTTGCGCAATCGTCTTAACACGGCTGGCTACAATTGGCCGGCGAAGACCGCGGCACAGCCCGGGCGGCGTGGAACGTACGCCTATCAGGTTCTGGCCGTGTCTGGCCCGACCACGGCCTACTTAGCTCGGGCTGTCAATTGTGCGGCCCGACGGGCGGCCCAAGCCGACCTCGGCCGTCATGTTCCTCCGTATCCTTTCCGGTGCAGCTGGCGCGACCTGGCGCAAGCCTATGCGTGTCTGGTGCGACCGATGAGTATGCGGGCGGCGTACGGTAGCCAATTGGTCGCTAGTGCACACCGGCGGCCGTGCCGTTTGACGTGCTGACTGACAGCCCCGATAAGACCAGCGTTTCGCCGGCGCGGACGACTAGCAACCATATCCAGACCGTCCCCGGCGCCCAGCGGCCGCGGCCGCGCGGCTACGGCAACGCCAGTCTAGCGGCGCCCGGCCAAGATACGCCGGCGGGGGCTGGGGTCCCTGCATGCAGCCGGGGCTCCGCAATGCAGCGGCTCCGCAATCGTAGCCGGCGGCGCAATGGCCTCGTATCAGCGGGGCTGTGGCGGCGTGGAGCGGCCGGTTTCAGTTGCCATAGCAACGCGCCGCGCCGTCTGCGGCTCGCGCGTGCCTTATCATGCACCGCCGCGTGGCCTCGCCGTCCCGAGCAGCCTGGGCAGCCGGCGGCCGCAGCAGCAGTCCGCACGCGGCGGAATTGCAGCGACGACTGCAGGGCTTGCGCGCCGCCGGCCAAACGTGGCCGATTGCGGCCGCGAGGCCGGCCAGCCGCCGGCGTCTGCTGGCGGTCTCGGATCATCGGCGGTTGCCGACCGACCATGGTCCTCAGCCGCCGGGCAAAGCCAGCACCCCGTGCCAGCCAGATGGCGCACGCGCGGCCGATCGAGCTGGGCGCTCGCGCGCACGGGTGGAGCGCACTGGCTAGAAATGCACGGTTTCAGCGGGTTACAGGTTATGGCTATAGTAACTAGTGGCCGTGATACCTGACCCGGCCGCTAGTACCGCCCTGATCGACCCTGACAAGTGCCACCAAGATAGATCCGGGCGCCGCGCTTGGCCGCCGTTGGAGGCGCGGGCCGGGGTGCCGCCGGTGGCCGACGCGCCCTGGGGCGTCTAACTGGCTCAGGCGCGTCAGATCGGGGAGACCGCCGGCAAGCACTTTCGATGCCGGCCGACATCCAAAGTGCACGCGCCCAGGCGCAGGAGAGCGACCGCTCAGGGGCAGCCGCAACGTCTACACAGCCGCGGTCGGGCGGCTGCGATCGGCAAATCTGGCCTGGCCGACAGGATCGATCGAGCGGGCGGCGGGAGACCAGGTCGGCTGGGGCCGCGACCTGGTAAAATGCCGCCGGCGCGTCGCGACCAGGGCACTCGGCCAGCCCCGACCGGTGCGACCCGGTTTGGGTAAGGGTCTGGGCGCGACGAGCGGGTACCACCAGCAGTGCTGCAGGCCACGTACGGCGGGTGCTAGCGCCTACGCCCGCTCCAGCGGCATGACCGGGCGGCTGCGGCCGCCTAGCGGCCTGTTCAGCGCCACGATGCCCAGCTCCCATGCGTGTTTCACACGATTTGATTGCCTGGCAGCGAGTGCGTCGCGCGCGGCCGCCGCTGCCGGCACAGCCGGCAGCCAATGACGCATCTGCGCAGCGACGCAGCCGGCCGCACGGTTGCCTCGGCCGCACGCGAAGCACAGGAGATGGCAGCGCTTCGCGCGGCAATGGTAACCGCGGCACAAGAGCCGACGGCGGCAGGGTCTTCGATTTACCCGGCCGCATAACAGGGTCAGGGCTCTCGGTGTCCTCCCAAACAAGCAGGTAGACGAGTGCCGGAAAATACGCTGGCAGTCGCCGTCAGGGTCTAGCGCGCGCCGGACCCACGCTTCTGCAGCTGCCAAAGGCGGCAAACGAGAGCACTGTGACTAACTAGCGCGGCCGGAGCGCCACCGGCGCGTCCACACATACCGCCCACATAGGGGTGCCCGGTCGTACCGATTACTCATCCGGCCGCCAGCAGCCGTAGCGCTCATCTAGTCTCAGCGGTAGCCGCCTTTGGCGACTGACTAGCGCTGTCAGCCGCCAGGCCGAACCTGTAACGCGCGCTGCCGTCGGAGCGCATGCGATGGCGAGTAGCGTGACCACTAGCCTGTATAGGCTAGATATGTATGCACCACCGATACGCAGGCTAGCTCCGAGAAGCAAGGTCCCAAGTCAGTATGGTGTATCGTTACCCGCGCCTCCGCACTGTGTTTCTCGCTTGGTCGTATTTTGTCGTCTGCACAGTCTAGTCTCAAAACGGGAATAGGTTGCACACAGGCGGTTTCCGCACCTCTGTGGTGCCTAGATGCCGCCCGCGGTGCGCCCGCGGCAGGCGTCCGTCCCATAATCTAGCCTATTTGGGACGGTGCGTCCTTAATATTAACGTCCGTGGACTCTCCCAATAGGGTTACGGCGTTGCGCCGGCAATGACTAAGCCCTGATTGGTGTAGGGCGCGCTAGCACAGGCGCCGGCACCCTCTGGTCGCACTCGCCATGTTGACTTAAAGCTTTCGCGCGTTTTCGTCTGGTTGTCGGCCAGGCTTCTCCTCAGTCCAGAAACACTACTGCAGTCTGTCAAGTTGGGACAGTCCATAATCGAGGGCAGCCGCGGTGTCGAGCATATATATCGGCCAGATCGCTGCCTCCGACTCGCACGCTACCTTCCACCAAACCGCTTCCCATGACAGACACTACCCAGCTGACACGGTCGCTGACGAAACGGCTGAAGCGCCGATTCACGCTGCCACGCAGCCAGGCGCCTTCTGCTCCCGGACTTGCCCAGCTCATTGCGCCTTTGTCGCCGACATTTGGATCGAGCACTCCCTCGGTCGAAGCCGACGATGCAATTGCCTCCATCACAGATTTGACAGCCACGGAGGAGCCCCCGCGGTTAAGGCCTTCTCGGTCGTCATCGCTCTTCTCCGTCCATGCGTCGGACTACGCCAGACCGTCTTTCGATGTCTACACGGGCTCGACTGGCTCGACGTCCATGACCTCAGCTGTCTCGGGCGCCTCTGGAGCGCCTCCCACTCCTCTCTCTTCGGGTCCTTCTACACCCGAGAGTCTGCATGATGCGCCTTTCTTCGACGGTGTCGTCGATGCTGTTCCTGTCGCCGCCGAAGCCGCTGAGGCTCGCTTCTTTGCGGCGGTTGACGCCGAGGAGGCCCAAGCCGACGAAATGGCTCGCCAGATCCTGGCCAAGGTCAACGCATCTGAGGACGCCGCGCTTTGCTCGCGCGAGAAGGACGCCTGGTGGATCTAACCAGCTGTTCAACTACTACACATCGCCTAGACACTCATTTACAGACACTCATTTGCATATTTATCTGTCCATTCGGTCTGGACTATTGCATGTACATACCCGGGCAGGGAATCCGGTTTTTTTGTTCGGAGTTCGGTTTTTTTTGGTTCATAGACGGCAGTGCTGCCAATACATCATAGATCTTTTCATCCCTGCCCCTGTTGGCCGTTTGCCAGTGGCCGTTGTGGCCGTTTGACCCTGCGTCGCCCTGCGCAGGCTTACGCCCTGAGCCCCTGCTCGCAGCAAACTCCTGCGGCGCACGTGAATGTCATATGTTGTGATATTTGTGCCACAGTGATAAATATTTGTTCACGACCCACCGCTCGCCGTAACCGGTTACCCGTTACCCACCTAGCGTGGCGGGTTCCAGACCTTCTCTCGTGTTCTGGCGCCAGTGTAACCTAGAATGTATAACTTGAAACTCGCCCTAGTCAATGGACCTTAACCAGGTCAAGGAGTAACCCTGTAATTACCCTAGCCCTTGGTGTATACCTCGGCCGGCGTTCATGCTGGACTGGTCCTACGCTCGGCCAGAACCGCAGTCCAGGTCCAATGAGACAAAGAACGCCTTAGTATACGGCCTTCAGCATTGATAGTGCTCGTATGTTGTCTAAGGTGGCCTTCACTCGGCCGCTCGATGCTGCCAGTGACGGCCGATCTTGCCACTGCGTTGCGACCTGGCTGTGCCACTGTGGCGAGCGCCTAGTGTCAGGTCGGTCTGACCCGCTACAGGCGGGCCGGACACGCGATCTGGTCGCATGTTGCGTGTTCATACGTCCGATAGTTGTGCTACGACCGGAAATGCCGCCAGAAGAGCGGGGGGGACCAGCACTGCCTCGATAGCATGCAGTCTGCCGGACAACTGCGAGCGAGTCTTGATGACGGCCGTCGGGCCGACTCCTCGGCTAGAGGCGGCGTAGACCTGGTACCAAGTGGTATTGGCCGCGCCAGTTACGCTAGGGCACGGGCTCCGACGCTCCAACGCCCTAGGCCGTGCCGCAGATCGCTATCAGCCCTCGGGTAGACGACGCTGAACTCGAGGCCAGCTCTTTGGCCAGTTTGTCGCAGTGGACTCAGTGTCGCGTGGTCAGATCAGACATCAGGATGTCTACTGCAGTGGTCAACGGCTCGGCCCGAACGAGTCATTTGAACCGCTTAGACGCGTCCCGGCCCACACCCGCGTGCGCGCGCGCACGCGGCCCACACGCCACCGAACAGACGCCGCACAATGTGCGGCTCAGATGTGCCAGCGCATCGCGCCGCACCGGGCTCCACCGACTCGGCTGTCTCCGTCACGATTACGGCTGATCACAAGTTTGTCACGATGGCTGTACAGTGACAGAGCCAGTCACGCCGGGTCACGGTACCCGTCACGGCAGGCGGGTCCGGGAAGCCAAGCCAGAGCCCAAGAATTTGTGCCCCGTAAGCGCAAATCACATGAACCCAGTTCCAGTTCCACTACGCGTTATTTCACGGCAGTACACATCCATACATTATACTATAGACAACTGGCGAGATAGATCACGAGTAGTACCTACATGGTTAGTCAAACCGGTCGTCGCCCAGGAGTTCTCCGCTGGCGCGCGGCGGTTATGATCTGCAGCGCCAGCGGATCCACCAACTTACAGTTCCAAATTCATTCCGTTGTGGATCTCGTAGTCGGCAAGCGTAATGTGGTCCTTAAAGGTGGTGTATCTAGAGGTCAGATGGTGCACGGACGAGGCAGCCCAGTCAGGAAGGCCTCCCGTCAGGCGGCCAGCCGCTGATCCGGCTGGCGGACACGGCTAGCCGGAGATCCAGCAGAGCGGTACCTACCCTTTCTTCAGGACTGCTAGTCAGCGTTCGCTCGACACGCCCACCTACCGATTTTCTCAGGAGCAGTTCCAATCTGGGACGCGGCCAGCTTCTTGAAGTCACCGATGGTGTCGTCAGGAAGACACTGGAAGATCAGCCAAGCTCAACACCATGGACAGGCAGGATGGTAGTAAGACAATCCGCCCGGAGCAAAGCCGCCGATCGGTTTGTGTTTGCAACGCGGACGACCGGCGTTCCACCAGAAAGGCTCCTTGCTCGGCTCACTCACCTTAACGCGAATCTTCTTTCCAAGACTGTTGGGGTCAGCAAGCATGCCCCACCAGGCCCAAACCCGTGGCGGGGTATCTACAAGTAAGGCCCACGGTTCTGGATCCTGTGTCTATGCGCCAGCCGTGAGCCACTTACCGATCGTTGCAGACAACCTCGATCATGGTGTAGGTAGTGGTGTATGACGATATCAGACATCGAATTGGCAATAATGAGTCGAGGTTAGGGTTACAACGAGTGTACGAACGGGAACAAAGAGATCGAGCGTAGAGGCGTAGATTACCGCCCGCCGGGTTGATGTAGACAGGTGATCAGACAGCCAAGCAGAAACGGCGTCCGTCTGAATGCTCATGCAGGTGCATTGCTTTCTCAGATGCTCGATTAGGGCGACAATTAAGGGTGCAAACGCGATAGCACGCCAGCGGTCCGAACAGAAAGGAGACCGACTATGGCGTGCGCAGTCTACGCATCATTTGATAGTTACAGGAGATGCACTCCAAGAGCCGCATCAACAAGCGTAGGCACACAATTGAGTCGGGCGTAAAATCAATTATCTATATCTACATACATAACGGTCGTGAATTTATTCGTCCTCCTCCTCGGCCAGAAGCTTCTCGGCCTCGAGAGCAGCCATGCAGCCGGTGCCAGCGCTGGTGATGGCCTGGCGGTACTTCTTGTCCTGAACGTCGCCAGCAGCGAAGACACCGTGGACCGAGGTCTGGGCAGTGCCAGGCTTAGTGATAACGTATCCGTCCTCGTCAGTCTCCAGCTGGCCCTTAACGACCTGGGTAGCGGGGACGTGACCAATGGCGTAGAACAGACCGTTGGCCTCGAGCTCGGACAGCGAGTCGTCGACAGTCGACTTGATGACAAGCTTCGTCAAGAGCTTGTTCTCGCCCTTGGCCTCGACGGGGGCCGTGTTCCAGAGGACCTCGACCTTGGGGTGAGCCAGCAGCCGCTTGGCCATGATGTTGGAGGCACGCAGCTTGTCACGGCGGACCAGGACGTAGACCTTCGAGCCATACTTGGTCAGGAAGAGGGCCTCCTCGGCGGCCGAGTCACCACCACCAACGACAACAAGGGGCTTGTTGCGGTAGATAGGGACGGCACCGTCACAGACGGCGCAGGCAGAAATGCCGTACTGCCAGTACGTCTCCTCGCCAGGGATGTGGAGACGCTTGGCCGAAGCGCCGGTGGCAAGGATGAGAGTGTCGGCCGTGTTGGGCTCCTCCTCCTCGTTGTACTCAGTCCAGTACTTGAAGGGACGCGACGACAGGTCAACCTTGGAGATAGTCTCCGAGATGATCTCCGTTCCGAAGCGCTCCGACTGGGCACGCATGTTGTCCATGAGCTCGCCACCCATGATGCCCTGCGGGAAGCCCGGGAAGTTCTCAATCTTTTGTCAGCACGGAAAAACTCACGGGCTTACCTCAGTAGTCGTAGTCAGCTGGCCGCCCGCGGCAATGCCGTTGGCAAGCATGCCCTCGTACAGGACCGGCTTGACCTCGGCACGAGCCAGGTAGATGGCCGCAGTGTGAGCGGCAGGGCCCGAGCCTATCGTCAGAACGTCCATCGCATTGACTTACCGATGATGACGACCTTGGAGTGAGTCATTCTGTTCTGGTTGGAGGGCGAGGTGAGAAACGGCGATGCTAGTAACGCGGGCGAGACGGCAAAGCGGTTAAAGAGATTGCGTCGAAACACGGCTGTTAGCGATATGGTGAAGCGGCGGTGAGGGATGGGCAAGAGAGCGTCTTGCGAAGTGCCGGCGGCGTTTATATAGATGTCTGGATTTGATAGCCCGATGGTTAGTAGGCACCCAGCCAGACGGCCTATTATAAATGGCAATCAAAACTTTTCTGGTGTGGTGGACCTGTTGCTGTCAGTGATTACTTAAGCGACAAGCTCCGGCCGCAGCAAAACGGGCCGGAACTTACCTACGTGCTCACTAATCACATACGCCGCAGACGGCCGAGCTTAGTTAATCCGGGTGCCATCGCGAACGCGACCCGCCACCGATGGCGCCCATCAATCTGCTCGATCAGATAACGCGGCCTACGCGACGAGCTCTGACTCGCTCGGCTTATCTGGACGCCACGGAGTGCCGAATCGGGCCGCGTGCGCGGTCTGTTCACGGCCCGGTTTGACGCCGTGGTCGCGCCGGCGCGGGCCAGTCGGGGCGCGGACCCGTGCCGCGACCGGGCGCCGGCAGGGGGCGGCGGGTCCGGCCAGCCAGGCTGGGCGTTGTCAGCAGGCGATCCAGACTCTGCTTACAAATATTACCCGGCTAGGTGCACGTGCCCGTGCACAGACATTACCCGGGGGCTAGTAGACCGGGGCTCTTATGGGGCATGGGATCCCACGTGATTCATAACGGCATAAGATATATTCAAACATAACAATATTGTAACATGCAAAATCCGATCCATAGATAACAGTCGCAAAACGCCCTCTTTTATGACCTTTTTCGTGCGCGCCGGCGCGCGGGGTGACTACCGGAAGCCCCAACCAACGTAGCAGTAGGGACTCGCGGCGCCAGTGGATGTAGTGCTCGCTGACGACAGCGAGGGCGTCGGCGAAGGGAACGCGTTGTAGTCCAGTCCGAGCAGGTCTGTCTCGGTGGTGCGGTGATCGGCAGTGCGCGAGTGGTCTGCACGGGCGTGGTCGATGTAAAGAGCGAGCGGGGAGATCGTAGTGCCCTTGGCGTCACGCGCCCGGCCCGCGGGCACAGACGACGACAGCACAGACGATTGTGACGACGAAAAAAGCGACGACATCGATGAAGGTAGTGACGACGCCACCGAAGCAAGCGACGCCGAAGTGGGCGACGGAAGAGTGTCCGGCGACGGCATCGACAAGCTTGCAGCGAGCTCAGAAGGCGAGAACGCCAGCGAGGGCTCACTGGTGTGCGCGTTCGAAGAGGCCGCGAACACAAAGCTCATGTCAGGACCCGCGTCATTGACATATATCGCCGACGACACGTCATCGGCATCCGTAGCATCGTTTCCAGGAACCATGCTCACCGGCGACGCCAGAGAGAGTGACTGCATCCAAAATTCGTCCTCGACGGCACCGTCGAAGGTAGTGCTCGCGCCCATGCCAGGGGGCGTGGGCTCGTCATCCGCAACCGGGTCTGCCAGCAGCTCGTTGAGGTCCTGGTCGTCTTCGTCGTCCATGAAGAGACCCATGCTCGCGTCGTCCGGCAGCGCAAACTTGAGGAGGTCCGGGTTGATGAAGAGCGATCCAAACATGTCAGGCTTCATGCCCATCGAGTCTGTCCGTGTCGGGCCCGCCGACGCCGTCCGCTCGTCGACACCACGGTAACGACCGCCGACCTTTCCAAAATAGTGCTCATCCAGCGAGCCGGTGGTCGACGGGGAAAACAGCGGGATGGCTCCGCCCTTCCCAGCGTTGACTGGTAGCGACGACGAAAACACGTTGTCGGCCATCGCCCACTGGCTCGACCCGCGAGACTCTGAGTAGCTCTGCGCCTGCACGAGAGGAATAGCGTTGGCCTGAACGCGCGAGATACCAGCGTCCACCGAGTCCTTGCGCGTGCGCTCCGTCGGCTTGGTAACCGCGCCCGCGGTCGAGTTCTTCCGGTTGCGCGCACGCGCTGTCGGCAGCCCTGAATGCAGCTTCTGCTGATGACGGAGAAGTAGATCCCGGCGAGCAAAGCACCGCTCGCACACCGGGCACCCGAAAGGCTTCTCCTTCGTATGAGATCTTTCGTGGCGTTTCAGATGCTCAAGACGAGCAAACGACCGCGTGCATGTTAAACATACATGCGGCCGCGGCTTGTCGGTCTTTGTCGGGAAGACCTTGGCCGGAACCGGCATCGTGCTCATGTTGACTGCAGCCATCGTGTTTTGTCTGAGCACTGCTCAATTGACTTCTGCACACAGAACCGGTCTGTGAGTCTATCGACGACGAAGATTGAATCCACGTCGAGTTTGCTGCGCCGCTGTATTGCGCCACACCTATGCACTGACAACAAGTATGTTGTGCTGAAGTTCAGACCCTCGGAGGTCTTGTGTTATCACGTCTGATGGTCTCTTGTACTGGACCAGGTGGAAGACGTGTAAGACGTACTAGCAATAATGTAAGCAAAGAGCTATAGTGTGGGTTATCCTTGGAGTCTAGGAACGGGTACCGGGCCTATATATAACACCGGTCACTAGATAAAAAGACTGGTATCGTCAGTGGACACGCGCAGTGTGCGGAAATTTCAAGGAAACGAGAGAAATACATGGGGAAAACCTAAACACTGTCAAAAAACTCTATTACGCAGAGTGAACGTTAATTTGCAGCGATTCAAGCACGCAGAGCCTAAAAGTGAAACCTTGCAAATTAATGTAAATTGAGCAAGCTCAATCTGGGGTATGGCGACTAGTCCGTATCCGAAATAAGCTTTACCCCAGATTGTTTGACCTAATGCGGTAGCCTATCTTCATATGTGCGCAGACCGCGAGGGATTATGGGCATATATGCAACAACAGTACAACGAGGCGCATGACAACGCGGGGCGAGCGTCAGGTGGTCAGCGGCCGCAGCGCACAGCCAAAGTCGGCCACCCAGGTGGCTGCCAGGTGCTTCCCCAGACAGACCACGCAGGCATCGTGGCCGCCTTCGCTATAGCCGGACGGCGCGTGGCTCGCCAACAACGGCGGTGACGGCATTGGCCGTGCCGGGTCTCCGGCCCGCGGGAGCCGACGGCGGCCGTCGGCTGGCACTGACGGCCTACCCGGGTAACTTCTACCAGTTGCCGACTAGCGAACCGTCTATGCACGCGTTTGCCGTCGTTGCCCCAGATCGCCGTCGCCTGTTGTCGCCGGTGTCGGCGGCCGCCGCCGTGCGCGGGCTTTCGGCTGCGCCGGCGTCGGCCACCGCCGGCGCCATGGCCCGACAGCGCCATGCATATACGTTTGTCAAGATTCGGTTTCGTTAGAGTTGTTCGACTCTTTAGCCGGTGCCATGTTGGGTCTGTCTGCCGCCTCCCGGTGGTTCCAAAGCACCGGACTTACAGACGCCGAACCTTTTCAAAAAGTCCGACGTCATCAACCCCAGCCTGCGAAGTCCCGCCGCCGCCACCACCAGCTCCTCTTACTATAACGGGCAACGACCGCGCCGGTCTCTTGGTACTGTCGCATATTGCCCGCGGCCGGCCGCAGCTGGCCCTTGCCCACGTTGGCGGGTCCTACGGGCTACTCTTGGGACTGGACACTGGACCGCGGTGGCGCTCGTCGACCCATGGCCCGGGCACCTGGGCGGACAGTGAGGACGGTCCTGAATGGCTGCGTCGGGTGCCGGCGGGCCGCCACTATCGATGGCGTGCCCAGCGGAGCCCGCCGAACGCGCACCAACGTAGGAAGGACCTGCGCGGTCGTATAACGTTATTGTACGGCGCCTCGTTGACCCTCGCCCTTGGCGCTGCTGATGGCTGTCGCTGGCGCCAATCGGTACGACCGCCCTGCTTAGCGCCAGGTGCCGAGACTGCGCAGCCACAGCGTCCACGGCAGCGCCAGCCGCCGGATCCCGGACCTGCCGACGCGTGGCTACTCCTGCAAGAGAGACAGGCGATTCTGGACACCGACTATGCTCCCTTACTTTCGCCCCTTCCCCAACCTATCAGCCGCGGCCATCCATCGCGCTGGCCGTTGGCTTCGGCGACCGCCGTGAACCCCTGGCCCGCCGAGGCTGGGCATACCGATTCGTCTTAGACTCGGCAGTACACCAGCGCGTACCGGAGTTTCGGCCTCCGGAGTCTCTTTTTTTAGACCTCATCCGCTGTTTTAGGGACACTAAGGCCGCCGAGCCCAAGGTCTGGGGTTAGGTTGCTGGCTTGCCCACTTGCGCTCGGACTAGCTTACGCTAAGGCTCTAGCGTACGCGGCCAAATGGAGCCAATGCGGTGGATGCGTCCTCAACACACCAACACTCTACCCCAGATTTCCCCAGAGCGTCCTGGCGGCTGTGCATCCAGCTCAGCTAGTATACTGCGCGCGGCAGCCAGATTCAAGTCGGCTTGGACACCCGCCGCCAACCAGCGCGGCGGTTGATGTGGCCACAGCGGCGGCACCCGCTGGCCCACGACCCAATGTAGAAGGAGCGCCGCGCATTGCCCTTGACTGGTATCAAAGTTTCGTCAGCTACCGTCTACGGCTCTGGCTCCACGGGACGCAAGGTTCGGCCAACGTGCTGTCTCACGTCTGGGGGCCGTGGCCGTGCAGCTACCCCAGGTTTACAGCCCAACAGGTTGGCGCCCCACCATCCATATGTGTGCTGTTCTCTCTAAGAGCTGCCGCGCCAGCGTGCCTGTGCCCCGCGGCGACCCACGGTGCTCGACGCCTGCCCGCCAATAGTCAGTGGGGCGGACCCGCGATTGGCCACGCCGCCGCGTCTTTACCCCAGCTTCCTGCAGGAAGCACCTGGTAACGCGCATTTGTCTGGGGCTACGCAGCACATGGCTGCACATGGCAGGCTCTCTCGAGTGGACAACACAGACACACGCCGTGCCTGTCGCTGCGCTCGAGCGCCCTTGCACTCTTTACGGCGAGGCTCAGCCCAGGCGGGTCACGCCCGACTGCACGGCTCACTGCGTTTGCAGCGGCTTACCGCGTCCAGGCGACTTGCCGCGCCGCCACACCTCTACAGCTTAGGGTCCTTGAGTCGATCGTTTTAGTAGGTCAGCAGGTCTGGTGGGCCACCCACCAACACTGGCGCCCAGACCCCAGCCCAGCTTCTGACCTGGGAAGCATTAGCATGGCGGCTAGAATGCGGCTCGGAGAAACGCTAGTGCGCCGGTTTAGGGTTGTACGGACATAGGGTTTACTGGGGTTAGGTGATTACCCCAGACAGCGTTTCTCGGCTTTGTTTCGTGGCCAGCCCGGCTCGACTTGCTTGTTTCATCCCCGCCGGGCCGGAGCTCGTAGCCCATCCGCACGCACGCGGCATGGTACAAGCCGGCGCCAGTACAGTTGCTGGGGCAACCTCCGCGGGTCGGCTCGCATCCGATCCGAGCGGTCCGTGCGGCTTACCAGATTGGTTGCCAAGGCGGTCACGCGGTGCGCCAGCCGTGTGACAGCACAGGCTCGCCAACGTAGACAGTGACGTGGTGGCGCATCTACCCGGGACAAATCGCCGGTCCGGGCTGCGACAATAGCAGTAGTGCTGGCGACTCAATAGAGCACGGGCGGCCATGAGCCGATGCGCAGGCGGCGATCGCCTTAGCAAGCGCCTCAACGATCGGCTGACTGCGTTGGCAGATCCCGTTGGTGATGACATGCGCGTGGCGGCGGCGACAAACGATCTGGACAGGCATCAGGCACGCACCAGCCAAGGTCGAACAGCCGCTGTCTTTCCTTGATTTCGGGAACCGCAATAAGACTGCTGTCGCCCGCCGCACGGTATAGTCCCTGTCGGCATGTATTACCCGGCTCTCGGCCGCTTCCTGTCACCATCTACGCTTTGCTACCAGTGCCGTTGGCCGCTTACGGCCATAGTCAATTCACCGTGTGGGAGTTATGCCGTAACACATGCGCTGCGCCGCACACCGGCGCCCCCTGGATATTTCGCCCCCTTTTTTTTCAATTACTACATCATCGAACAACCAGAGGCGCCCAGCCAGACCGCTCGTGCACAGGCATCCACGTCAGGACGGGCCCATTGACTTCCGCAAGACTCGGAGCAGGCACCGGAGGAGCACCAGCTGTGTGGTAGAACGCATTGAAGGCAGACCGTATAGATACGGCGCAGCAGAGAGTGCTCGAAATCCGCAGCAGGCGGTGTTTCAGCAGATCGACAAGACGGCCAACGCCCGCGTCTCTCCAGTGCGGTCGCAGGGAAGCCGGCGCGCGCTACCTAGTGCACGCGCGCCGACGTACGCGCCGGGTGAGCACACACACGCAGCTGCCGCTTGCTGGCGGCGACCAGGGCCGTCGACCTCCTGACGCGATCAGCCGATCCGGCTGCGTGCTGACGGTCCCTTGCCCACCGCGGACAGTACGTGGGTTGAAGACAACCCGCTGAAGGCAGAGCTGTCATGGCCGAGTTTGACGCGGCCATCGCGCTGCTGGGTCTGGTAGACCCTGGAAACGACGAGCCCGACAAAAGTGACGACGCCATTGGAGGCACCAAGACAGACAAGAAAACCGAACGCAAGAGCGAGACGAAGAGTACAGGCAAGACGCTTGGAAAAGCGGCCAAAACGACTACGAAGGGCGCGGGTAAGGGCGCGGCGAAGGCTATGGCCAAGGGCGAGCCGCGGACGGACTCGCGCGCAATGAAGGCCGAGCCGGATGGTCCGGTGGACGCCGCGTCTGTGCCAGACGGGGGCGCGGGCGGCGTGGCCGCAGAACCTGGTGCGATCAAGGCGGAGGCCGACGCGACCGAAGGCACGGACGTGACAAACGCCAAGGGGCGTCCGCGGACGCGCCCCGTGGCCGACGCGTCCAACGATGATGACTCATTGCCTGAAACACGCGTTAAGAAGACCCGGGCGCGCGCGCGGGGCGAGGGTGCGGCGGACACGGTCGAATCTGTCAAGCGCAAGGCGGACGCGACCAATGCAGTCGACGCGTCGCCCCGACAGCGTCGCCGACGTGGCACAGACGCGGACACGGGCGTGTCGCCGCCGGCCAAGCCGCAGGACGGATCGCCGGCGACGCAGTCGCCAACCACACCGCCGGCAGAACCCGCCGGCTCGCCTCCCGATGAGCAGATCGATCCCATGCTTTCTGGCAAAATGGACCTCGACGATCGCTGGGCAGAGCACAGCATTGTGTCGATCGCGGCCGCAGCCGCGTCGGCGTCTGGATCGGCGTCGGCCTCGCAGTCGCCCGTGTCGGCCTCGCCACCGACGCCGGCCGCAGATGGCAAGCTTGTGTTTGCGCGGCCGCCGTCCTACGCGGCGCCATTCGCGCCCTCTACGGTGATCAACATCTTGCCGCCGTCCACGCCGCTGGCGCCGCCTACGGACGGTCCGGCACCGTCGGCCGCACACGTTGCTGCGTCATTAAACCCGCTGCCGGGCAATCCCGGCGAGAAGCGTTTTGAGTGCGCCGAGTGCAGCCGCAGGTTCCGGCGCCGCGAACATCTCAAACGACATATAAGCACCCTCCACCAGCGCGACAAGCCCTTTGCTTGCGAGTTTTGCAACCGTCGCTTTTCGCGCGGCGACAATCTCCTCCAGCACTCGCGCATGCGCCATCGCTAGCGACCGTCAGTACATACCTAATAGACCTCCTGCACTTTGACCGGCTGCTTGATAGGGTACGGTGAGCACGCGGGGCCGCTTGCCCGTGTGATCACTGCGAATAGCCCACGCGTTGCCCCTGGGTGCTGCACACCGCGTACGGTCGTACCTACCGTACCCCTCGTATTGTGCTGCCCGGTTCCATTCCCGGTTCCGCGCCCGGTTCTGAGCTCGGTCTTGGCTGCGGACCCTGCCCAGACTACGCGGCTGTTCGCATGAGCAACGTGTGGCCACAACCGCAGCCGCGCGGACACGGCTGACGGCTCCGACCACGGAACCTGCCGCTGGCGCACGTTAACGCGCTCGGCTGGATCTTCTTTGCGTGCGGCGCCAGCCAGCACGCGTCGTGGCGGCACGCGTCGCGCGCGCGTCACGCGGCCTGACCCACCTATAACCGGCCCACCCGACCTCAACCCTGGCGGCTGACGCGTTTCGCCAGCGGACCGTGGCCCTAAGGGCACCACTCACGGACATGATACAGCAGCCGCGCTTGCGATCGGTCGCAGGCCCATGGCTATGGCTACGATATTCATCAGCGGTGCCGCCGGTCCGTGCGCCGGCGACTCATTAAACGCTGTCCTGAGATCGAATGCCCAGGAAGCTTCGCGTGTCAAAGTCTTGGCTATCCCACAATATGTCCGGCGGGTCGAAGAAGCCACCGCGGGCATTGCCCGGGTAAGCTCGTATTCAGCTAGCGCAGCGTTGGCTCTCAGCGTACTAATGCGGCCACCGGAGCCGCAGCGCGGTCCCACCGCGGGTGGACTGCGGAGACGACCTAGACCCCGGACGCCAAGCCTAGCCGATGGGCCCAGAAGCTGCTGCCAGCAGCTGAACGGCCAGCCCGCACCGGCTGGAAAATGAGTGCGACGTGGCAGGCGCACTGCATGAGATGGACGTAGAACTGGCGGCAGCCAAGCCGTCAGACCTCGCGCGGGACGGGCCGGCGTGGTCTGGATCTTGGCGTACACAAGACACATGCGGCGCAGGCGGATCCAGGCCATAGCGGAGGGTGCGGGCGACGCGCCTGGAGGCGAGCCTAGCCGGCCGACCGCTTCCAGACGAGTGTCTCCGCTCGCGCTAGCCAATGGGAGGCTCGAAACGCCCTGCACGATCACACTGCTCACAGCCGCCACACGTCGGCCCGCAGGCGCCAGCTGGAAAGTCGCTCATGGCGCCACAGCGCCAGCAGCCATCGGCGCCGCCACAACGACGAGGCCAGACCGAAAGACGACAGCGGCCGCGGTGGATCCGACTGACACGGCACAGCTGCCGGGCTGGCAAGGGACGCTGAACGGCACGATGTCACAAAGGTGTCGATCCGCCGCGTCCGCGCCGACGGACACGGGCGTGGCACTCAGCCGTAGGGCGCAGGCGAACCGGAGCGATGGCTGACAGCCACGTAGACCAGCGTGCGCGTACCCCTCTGGGCTAGGGCTGTCACGACTACCAAGCATTTTTTGCCAAAATTTTCCATTTCATACTTTCCCGTTTTGTCGGCCATACTGCGACCCGTACCCGAACCACACCAATGCTTATCGTCCACGAGAAACTCTTAATTCTCCTCCAAGTTTTTCGTTACTTCGTCACTGGCACGGAAGACGCAAGTTCGGATCGCCTCTGCGGGCAGTGAGTCGCAGAGCAGATCATAAACAGCATACAGGCCGCCTTTCAGCCGCGGCCGGGCCTAGAGCGGGCAAAAGAGGCGCAGCAGAGGAGGCGCCGGTAAACGAGAAAGCGGGCCCAAAGCCCCGTGGTTTTGGAGCCCTTCCCTAGAAAGCACAGGTAGGCAGTGCGGCGCAGTGCGGCGTGGAGCGCGGAGCAGCAACTGACGCCCACAGGATGGGCAACGACCTGTGGCGGGTCCAGAGCCCGACATTCACGCACGACCTGACGACATGCACGCAGTGGCTGCTGTCGTCGGGAGTGGTCGTGATGCCGTCGGCGACGGCCACGATCACCGGCACAGCAACGTTCTCGCCATTCTGTGCGGTGGCCACGGCAACGGCATCGAGTGCGAGCTACGGTTCCAAGTTGGAGGACTCGCGGGTAGCGGCGGAAGCCGACCTACACATCCCGTTTTACGCGACGGTCGCGCCGATTGCGATCAGCATGTCCGTTTCGCTAACGGTGGCATGGATCTTATTCTTGATGCTTTTCATCACGCCGGGGCGGCGGCCGTACCTACAGAAATTTGCCGCGCTGACGGTTGCCGTGTCGCTGACGTACGCGCTGTCGCGGTGCGTGTCAATCATTCAAGAACAGTTTTACCAGGAGTACACAGATGCCGAGGAGATACGGACAAAGGTTGGACGCGGGACGGCGCTGTTGGTTCTGCGCGGGTTCTCGGACGTTTTCATGTGGCTGGCACAGATTCAGACACTGGTCCGGCTCTTTCCACGGCATCGCGAGAAGCGGGTGATACGCGGCATCGGTGGCGTGCTGATCATCATCGACAGCGTGTTCTGGATTCTGCAGGCGTGCCTGAACAATGAAGACGACGACCAGTCGTTTAAGGACGCCATTCCAGCGCTGTCGTACCTGTTCCAGATCATCATCGCGCTGATATACTCGGCCTACGTGATTTACTACTCGATCGCCAAACGGCCATTTGCGTATCACTCGTCGAATTTGATACTGGCGCTGATATCGGTTGTGTCGGTGCTGTCGCCGGTGATGTTTTTCCTGCTGGATGTCTCGCACGAGTACATCATTGGCTGGGGCACTTACATCTACTGGGTGGGCTCGGTGGCAGCGTCCGTCGTCGTGTGGGAGTGGGTCGACCGGATCGAGCTGCTCGAGCGCAAGTTCCAGGAGTCAGGCGTACTCGGCCGTCAGGTGTTTGAGGACGAGCTGGTCGAGACGGGTGCCCACAAACACCGCAAGTACCCGTTTGCGCGCGGCAAGGGCGGCAAGGGCGGCAAGGGAGGCCGACCGTCGTCAGCGTACTACGGCGACCCTGTTTACGAGAAGGCGGCTGCCGCGGCTGCGCTGGTCGACGCCGCTAACGCGCTCGAGAGTAGGCCGTGGTACTCGCGGCTGTGGCTTTTTGACGACTCGGATTCGGAAGCCGAGTCGGACGATGGGCACGACCTGGAGCGCGCGCGGCGGTCGCACTCGACCGGTTCGACGGGTTCGAGCACGGCCGCGACGGCCACCGGCGTCGAGCGGCCGTCGGACTCGGAGCCGGAGGCGCCGCCGCGGACGGCCGCGGACCGCGTGCGGCATTACTATCCGGCTAAGCGGGTCGTTTCGCGTCCGCTGTACACGGCACGAAATCTGGTGCGGCCGGCGGCGACGTTGACTGTGCGGCCGCCGTCGTCTGACGGCAGCGAGAGCGACGACGACGTGCGGCTCGTGATCAACACGTCCGGGGACATGAACAACGTGACACGGTTCCGCACGTTGCCGCGCGTGGTGGGTGCCGTGCCCGCCAGCCTGGCGCTGCCGACACCGCCACCGTCCGAGCGCCACAACTCAGTGCAAGGCGCGCCGGGCACGCCGGATCTGCCCGATGGCCCGGACCCAATCGACCGGGTTCGTGCCGTGCCGGCGGACCTGGGTTACACCGGCGACGCCGCCCGCAGCGGCCCCGACGCCCCCAACACCCCCAACGAGCCCGGGCCCGACCCCAACGGCGGCCACAGTGTCGGCCTCGACGCCGACGCTGCCGCGGGCCCGTCCGCGCTCCCCCCCTTCGAGCCGCACCCCGGCTTCTCGCATGACGACTACTGGGACGAGAAGGCGCCGCCGCCGGCCACCCACACACACGAGCCGGCCGAGCCGGCGCCGCCAGACACTCTTGCCGACGCGCGCGACCCCATGCACCGTTCGCGCGGCCGCGTCATCCGCGACCGGCTCGCGGGCGTGCGCACGTGGGACTACGACGTCGACGCGCCGTGAGTGCATTTATGGATAAAACTTGCTTTTTGGATGCTTGGGTCTGTCACATTACTGTAACATGTTGTATACTACTGCTGCGGCAGCTTGGAGTAGACCTCGCGAACGTAGCGCGCCCAGGCCTGGGCCTTGTCGGCGGGCGGTGCGGCCACGGCGATCGCGTCCTGGACGGCCGCGGTCGTGCTGGCGATGCGCCGGACGGCCTCGCCCTGCTTTTCGATCTCCTGCTTGATCGCGTTGTCCTTGAGCTTGACCGTGCCGATCGCGGTGAACTTGGTCGCGAGCACGTCGATGGCAGCGGCAACAGTCGCCGGCGCCTGCCGGGCCAGCGCGGTCAGGATCAGGCACGACAGCACCTTGATCTCGTGGTCGTCGTCCAGTCCGGCCAGCGCGCGCGCACAGACGTCGTCGAGGGCGACCGTGGCCGACCCCGCCGTCAGCAGCGCGTGCAGCGCCTCGTACGCGGCCTTGCGGCCGTCCAGGCCGTCGTCCACGCGGTGCTTGAACGGGCCCATCTGGACCTCGCGCACGAGCTCCGGCCGCACATTGGTCTCGGCAAACAGCAGCGGCAGCAGCGACGCTTCGTACGGCGTCACCAACAGCGGGTGCGTGTGCAGCGTCGCCGTCAGCACCGTCAGCACCAGCCGCCGGTTGGCCGCGCTGGCGTCCGTCAGCAGCGTGAAGAACGTGAGCATGACCGCGCGCACGCTATCGGCCTGCCACGCGGTCTCGTCCGCCAGGATGTACCGCAGCGCCGAGATGGTCACGCTGCGAACGATGTCCGAGTCGTCGCGCAGCTTGCGCTCGATCTCGGGCATGTAATGGTCCAGTGACGAGACCGCCAGACGGCCGAGGCACTCGGCGGCCATCGACCGAGACCCGTCGTCCTCCGCGGCCAGGTCGAGCGAGTAGAGCAGCGCCCAGACCGAATCGGCGTGCCTGCCAAGCTCGCCGGCCTGCGCGATCGTCTCCTTGAGCGCGGCTAGGTGTAGCAGCACGGCGCGGCCGCGCGCGGCCTCGAGCAGCGCGAGCGCGTGCGGCAGTGTGTCCAAGTCGCGCGCAGCCAGCGCGCCGAGCGCGTGGGCGGCGGCCGTCTGGACCTTGGCCGACGGCGAGTCAAACTTGGCGTAGACCGCGTCCGCCGGCACAGCCACAGGGGCCAGCCGCGCGAGCTCAGCCACGACCGCCAGCGGGCCGCAGACCGCCTCGGTGGCGTCCGCCGCCACAGTGGCCTCCAGTGCTGCCTGGCGGTCGGCCAGCCCGCCGGCGTGGATGACGCGCGCGAGTGCGCCGGCAGTCGCGCCGGCGACCAGGTCGCCTTCCGCCGCGTCCACGATCGAGTCGTAGATGGTCGCGGCCGCGGTCGGCCCGCCGGCGGCGGCGGCGGCGCCGGCGAGCTGCACGACTTGTTCAGCCAGTGGCTGTGCGGCCAAGCCCCCGGTCGTGGCCACAAGTCGCACGACTGACGCGTCAAACACGGCCGGCCCGGCCGCCGGCGCCAGCGCGGCCAGGATGGCCAGGCCATTGGCCTGGACCTGCGAGTCGTCGGCGACGACGACCGTCTTGACCACGGTGACGGTCTCGGCGGCGACGTCGGGCGCGATCTGGCCACGCAGGCGGTCGGACGCGCACACGGCGCGCAGGGCCACGACCGCGGACGTACGCAGCACGCGGCTGGCCTTGTGCAGCAGCGCCACGAGCTCAGCCACGACCGCGTTCGTCCAGGCCGGGTCGACCGTGGCGTCGGCCAGCGCGATCGTGTCGACGCAGCGGATGGCCACCGGCCGCGTGATCTCGCTGCGCAGGCGGTCGAGCAGCACGGCCAGGTCGTTCGCCGCCTGCTCGGGCGTCAGCGCGCGCGACTGCGCCAGCACCTTGCTGACGACGAGCATGGCGCGCTCGCGGACCTCCAGGTCGACCTCGGCCGACACGATCTTGGCCGCCGCCGTGTCGTGGAGCCCGACAAGCAGGGCAGCGTGATCGCCGTCGCCGCTGGCAACGAGCTCGACGAGCTCGAGCGCGACCGCGAGCGCCTCGGAGGAGACCTTGTAGAACTTGTCGTCGGCGCCGGTCTCGAGAATGGTCGCAAAGGCCGGCAGGTAGGCCTGGACGGCGGCCAGCGGCGCGTGCCGGACGACAGTGGACACGAAGACGATGATGGCCGAGCGCAGGGCGTTGGTGGAGCGCATGGACGCCTCGAGCAGCGGCACAAACTCGGCCAGATGCTCGGGCACGGCGGCGCCGAGGACGGCGGCGAGCTCGGTCGCCAGCGCCAGCGCCGCCTGCTTGGTCGGCACGTTGGCTGGCTTGCGGAAGTGCCGCGCGAGCAGCTTGAAGACGGTCGGCAGGAGGCCGGCGAGCGCCGCGCGCGGGTCGACCGCGCCGGGCGCGTCGCCGTCGTCGGTCATGCGGCGCTTGTTGCGGCCGCGGCGCGGGCTGGCCGGCGCCGCTGCCGCGCCGGTCTTGCGCACGAGCACGGTGAACGTGGCCATGACCTCGGTGCGCACGGTCTCCTCGCGCTCGCCGAAGCGCGCGACCAGCAGGCTGCCCGTCTGCGCGTACAGGCTGGCGAGCAGGTCCGG
Source organism: Neoaidaea tothii (assembly GCF_038497935.1). Taxonomy (NCBI): domain Eukaryota; kingdom Fungi; phylum Ascomycota; class Lipomycetes; order Lipomycetales; family Lipomycetaceae; genus Neoaidaea; species Neoaidaea tothii. Next base: position 78,275 of record NW_027117993.1, read on the forward strand.
CCGCGTGTCGACAAACGTGGCCAGCAGCTTGGCCGCCGACCGGCGCAGCTTCCACGAGCCGTCGTCGTCGTCCGAGAACATGCCGTCGTCGAACTCGTCGTCGCTGCTCTCGGCGTCCTCCATCTGCTCGTCGTCGTCGCCGTAGGCGTCGTCGTCGTCGACGGCGTAGTTGGGGTCGTAGCGCACGAACCGGCGGGCCGTGGCCACGATCTCGGCCGTGAACGCCGCCATGGCCGTCGGGCACAGTGCGGCAAACGTGTCGAGCGTGACCAGCGCGGCCTCGCACGAGTCCTCGTCGGCCTCGAGCGCGCCCAGCACGTGCGGCGTCAGCGTGCCCAGGTGCGGGCCCGTCCGCGCCGGGTCCGCGCGGCAGAGCGTGCCGCACACGGCCACCATCGTGCGCAGCTTGTCGTCCGCCAGCCGGCCGGCAAACGCGCCCGCCAGGTAGTCCATCGTGCGTTGCCACAGGGCCGCATCCAGGTACGGCGTCAGCGCGCCGACCGCGCCGATCGCGCGCTTGCGCACAAGGCCCTTGCCGGTCTCGAGAATCTCGATCAGCGCGCGCAGCGTGTCGTCCACCTGCGCCGGCTCCAGCGCGGGCCCGAACCGCCGGACAAGATCGACCAGGACGTCGACGCTGTCAGACGAGTTCCGCAGCCGCGGCAGCAGCGTCGGCAGCAGGTAGCCCACAAACAGCCGGCCGTTGGTCGCCGTGACAGGCACGTTCGTGATGACCGTCCGCAGCGCCGTCAGCGCGATCGACACGTCCTCGGGTGAGTCTGACGCGACCAGGCCGGCCAGGCGGCCGAGCAGCGTCGTTGTCTGGCCGTCGTTCAGACGGCCGACCAGCGGCGCCAGGCTGTCGTCAGCGCCGTCGCGCGTCCACTCACCAGCGCACTGCCAGGTTCTGCACCTCGGCGTTGCGGTCCGACAGGCTCCGGTAGATGGCGTCGATGATCCGCGACGTCGTGTTGCCGTCGGTCAGATGCGTGCCCGGATTGGCGAGCAGGCCGTGCAGGTCGTTGAGCGACATGAACCGGAAGTCCGAGTCCTCGGACGAGAGCCGGTCCAGCAGCGGCTGGACCGCGGCGTACGTCGCGCTGTTGGTCGCCATTGTTGGGTGGACGTCGGGGGGGGGGGCACAATTTGAAGCGGCGCGCCGCAGGACGTGCGGCGCGAGACGCGGCTTCAAGCCGCAGAGTGTGCGGCGCGGCCCGCCGCACGTTGTGCGGCGCGCTCGCACGCAAATCTTCCCACCCAGCTTCCCACGCTCTGCGGCGGCCCGCTCTCAGATCCGCCATGGCCGTGCCGCAGTTCCGCACGAGCATCAATGAGTACCTTGAGGGCTTGCCCGAGCCCGTGCTCATGCGGCTCTACTCGTCGGTAAGTCCAGCGCGCGCGGCGCTGACCCCAGCCGGCGACCTGTCTGGCCATCTTCCGGCTGTTCCCGCCGATGGTCCAGCTGTTCATCATGGCCATGCTCTACAGCGACAAGGGCGTGCACCCGTCTGATCTGTCCGCATGGGTGCGCGCCGGCAGCCGACGCAAGGAGCTCGAGGCGTTCGAGAAGCTGCGGAGCATGCACCTGATCAAGGAAACGGGCACCACGATCAGCCTGCAAAAGACGTTTCGCACCTCGATGCGCGCGGCGCTCACCGGCGGCGACACAACTAACTCGTTCGGCGTGCCATGCGACACCGAGGACAAGCATCGCGTCGACGTGGCATTCCTGGATGAGCACGCCAACCGGCAGTGGGAGCTGATCCTGCACTTCATGGTCGGCACCGAGACCGAGCGCGTGCCCAACGACGGCGTCGTCTCGCTACTGCAGCACAGCGGGCTCATGGAGGGCACGTCCGCGCGCAACATGCGCATCACCAACGCGGGCTTCCAGTTCCTGCTGCTCGACGTCAACGGCCAGATCTGGACGCTGCTGCTGCAGTACCTCAACATGGCCGAGGACCTGCAAATGGACCCGGTCGAGGTCCTGCACTTTCTGTTCATGCTCGGCTCGCTGGAGCTCGGCCAGGACTACTCGCTGGTCGCGCTGTCCGACACGCAGAAGATGATGCTGGACGACCTGCGCGACTACGGCATCGTCTACCAGCGCAAGGCCTCGTCCCGGCGGTTTTATCCGACGCGGCTGGCGACGACGCTGACGACCGACGCCGGCGCGCAGAAGTCGGCCGCGTCGACCATGACGGACGCCATCGGCGACGCGCCCGCCGCCGTCGGCGGCTTTGGCTCCGGCTTTGTCATCCTCGAGACCAACTTCAAGATGTATGCGTACACGGACTCGCCGCTGCAGATCGCCGTGCTCAACCTGTTTGCACATCTCAAGAGCCGATTCCGCAACATGGTCTCGGGCCAGATCACGCGCGAAAGCGTCCGGCGCGCGCTGCTCAACGGCATCACGGCCGACCAGATCATCGCGTACCTGAACGTGCACGCGCACGAGCAGATGCGCCGGCGCGGGCCGCCGGTTCTGCCGCCGACGGTCGTCGACCAAATCCGACTGTGGCAGCTCGAGATGGAGCGCATGAAGACCGTCGAGGGCTACCTGTTCAGCGACTTCAAAAACAACTACGAGTACGACACGACGGTCACGTACGCCAAGGAGCTTGGCGTCGTCGTGTGGGAGAACAAAAACAAGGGCACGTTCTTCGTGACCAAGGAGGGCAACCAGCAGATCGTGGACTTTGTGCGGCGCAAGGTGCACGCGGGCTGAGCCGCACGCCGTGCGGCCGCCGCCACAGGGCACGTGCCACGCCGCTAGACCGTGGCGCTGGCCTGTCCCGCTGCCGCACCGCCGCGTGCCGGTCCTGCTATACATAGACGGCGTTCATGCGCTAGACCGCACCTGTATGATACGATATGCTTGCCAAATATACCTTAGCGTGTATCATAATCGTGTTTGTTGCAGCAAAGCGCAGGTTCGCTGGCCACCTCACGGGGCCCGGGGGGCTCCTGACGGCTCTGCGGTGGGCCCGCGTCCCGCGACGGCGGCCCCGGCCGCGTGCCCCGGCCGCGCGCGGCCGTCGGCAGCGGGCGCCGACAGTCTGCAGGCGTCGGCAGGTGGACGCCGGCCGACGTCCACGGCCGCACGCCAGTGCCAGCCGCTGCGTCAGGATCTGATACTTCACTCTGGCGAGCCACTTGACCCGTCCAGACTAGGTTTAATCCCAAATAGTATTAACTTTATGCTTGATAGCCACTCCATTCATTGCCGCACCGCCCAGCGGCTGTCTAGCGCGCGGGACCTCGCGCCGGACCACGGTCGCTGGAGGCGGATCGCACCTGCCGCGCCCGCCGCCGTATGGCCAGCCGTGCGCGGCTGCGCGGCCGTCAGCCGCTGCCCGGGCGCCCCCCTGCCAGCCAGCCTGCGGCGCACACCCTCTTCAGATCGCTGTCTCGTGCTGCCCAGCCGCCTGCGCGGGCACGCGCTTGTATGCGCGCACATGCGCGGTAATGCACACTCATGCAGGCTACTGCCTCGTGCAGGCTCGTCCTCGTACCAGCTGGTCGCCGCCGTCCAGCAAGCACCCAGCGCGGGTGTTTGAAAGCTTACGTTCCTGCGCCTGAGCGAATCCGGTAACTACGGTCACTCTGGACTTGCAAATCACGCCCGTGTTCACACTAGCGCGTGCTTAGGCTCGCGTTGATTCGTCTGCCCTGCTGTCTGCAGCTGCTAGTAGTACGTCTGCTGCCCCGGCCCCCCCTCTTTGCTGCTGGCTCCTGCCTCCTGGACGGGCGCGCGCCGCGCCGATTAGCTAAGGCAATCCACTGGCTTACCTCAGCCGGCCGCTGTCCTGTCCACCGCGACCGCCGCCAGCCGCTGGTAGAGGCCGCTGACCTAACCCCGACCACCAGCCCAGTCCGACCGCTGGCCGGTGAAGTCCGGGTAACTTGGTCTAATGGTCGTTACCTGCTCGAACCTACACCGCGCACGCTAATTTCGTATAGAGCATACGCTATAATCTCGCTGGTGCGCTACGCCAAACAATTCGCTACCTGCGATTATTCCTTATTTTCCCTCTTTTCTGTTGCATCCTTCTGCGCATCGCTCACGAGTGTTTCCCTGCCCTTCCTGCAGCCAGCACGCTCTAGTAGAGGCGGTCAGGCATCTCGAAGTTGGAGCACGAGCCATCCACGTGGGGATTCGGTGGGGAATTTAAAAGTCGGTGCAGGCCGTGTGGCGGTCGTTTTATCTGGCGTCCAGTGCGGTTTTTTTAAATCGGCCAGGTTCAATCCCTCTGCCGATTCGCAGTGCCCCCGAACGGTCCGCGATCGATCAGGCCTCATCTTCGGCCAGACGTCGCTTCTAGCACCCGGCATCGCAGCGCGTGAGCGACGCGGTGAAATAGGGCTGTGGGCCGCGATACCCCGTTCACGAACGCGCCTCGACACCGGACCTCTCCGGCAGCTTGGCCGTGAATCGCAGATCTTATCCCAGGTCTTGGACTCTACGTGGTAAGCCTTATGCGCCGCTGGCGTCGGCGCGGTGGGTGTGGCAAGCCCCGCCCGGCTGGCGAGGTTGCCGTCGTGTGGACCGCTGCCGCTCGTCGACAGCCCCCGATGCGGCGTGTGATGTGGTGTCTGCACGCCCACACGCCCCGAGAATCTGCTGACCTCGCCAGAGTTTGTACCCCAACCCGGCACCCTCCTGGTGTCTCAGGTCCAGGCACACTTCGGCGCTCGCCGCGCCCTCTGAGTTTTCCGGCTCTTTTTGCATCCGCCGCGCAGGTCCTCCATGCAATGGACATAAACTCGAATTTTAATCTACTCGATCCGTCGGCCATGGGGCAGCAAAACCCGGTCGGTAACGGTGGTGGTGGTGGGATGGGTCCCGCCACCAACACGGGCGCCACAGGCAATGCTGTCAACGCTCCGTGGAAATCAGAGATTTCGGCCACCCAGCGCCAGACGTTCATCAACGCCTTGTGAGTATTTTTGGGGGGCTGTCACGTCCCCATGATGGTTATCACTAACCTTGGCAGCGTGAATGCATTCAAAAAGATGTCGCCTAGCAGCCCCCCTGAAAAGATTGTCAGTTATGCGACAACTACCGAGCAGAACGCCTTCAACATGGCAAACACAAAGGTATGTGATGTGCCTTGGGCACGCGTTGGGGCAAGAGGCTGACCAAGCAGGATGACTACATCACGTCGCTGAAAACTCGTATGGATTACGTCAGGAACTCCATGGAACAGCGCCGCAAAAATTTAGCTCTGGCCCAAGCTCAGCAGCAGGCCAACCAGAACTCGCAGGCATCGCAGCAGCAGCAGTTCCTGCAGCAACAGCAACAGCAGCAACAGCAGCAGCAGCAACAACAGCAGCAGCAGCAACAGCAGCAGCAGCGCACTCAGGATGACTTCCTGCAGGGCATGATGCCCCAGCTGAACGTCGGCAATAATCAGCTGTTCGGCCAGCACGATCAGCAGCAGCAGCAGCAGCCGATGTCGATACCACAGGGCATGAATAACGCCGCCTATCAGAACGCGCTACGGCAGTTCATCTCAAGTCAGCCGGCGGCCGGTAACACAGCGCAGACGTCCTCTCCTATTCAGGGGTTCGCACAGACCCAGCAGCAGGGCCAGCAGAGTACACAAGCCGGACAGCAGCAGCAGCATAACAGTGCCACGGCGCCGAGTCAACTGACCGCGCAGCAGCGCGCCAACAGTGTTGCACTGCTGAATCAGTTCATGCAGCAGCAGCAACAACAGCAGCAGCAGCAGCAGCAGCAACAGCAACAACAACAGCAGCAGCAGCAGCAGCAGCAGGTACCAGACCTGAATCAGGTCCAGCAGCAGCAGCAGCAGCAGCAGCAGCAGCAAAAACGTCAGCTCCAGATCCCATCACATCCGGCTGAGCTGCAGGCCATGCTCCAAATGTTCCAGCATGCTCAGATGAGACAACAGCAGGCTGCACAGCACCCGCCGACACCTCAGCAGCAGGCCCAGCAGCAGGCCCAGCAGCAGGCGCTGCTACAACAGCAGGTCCGCTTACTGCAGCAGAAGACCGGCGATCCGTCGTCGGCGCAACGGCTGAGCAACTTCATGAGCATGACGCCGCAACAGCAGGCATCGCATTTCATCATGGTTCAGAAGATGCTGCAGCAGCAAAAATCGCAGGAGCTGCAGAATAAGGGCAACCTGCAGGGCCAGTCTAGCCAACTCGGCCAGCAGAACCAACAGGGCCAGGTCAACCAGACCCAAGGCGGCCAGCAGCAGGGCCAGCAGGCCAATCAGGCTGGCCAGCAGCCTACTCAGGCACAACTACAGGCGGCGGCCTTGCGCCAGCAGGTGCAGTCCGGTGTCCAGCAGGGCAACGTCGGCGGCAACGGTCAGATCAACCAGGGTCAGCAGCGGCCAGCGCAGGATCTCAAGTCGGAGGTAATTCAGATGCCGATCCCGCCGATTCTGCTCAAGGATCTGCCATTCCTGCCGCCGAACGTCAACACCTGGCCGCAGATCTTCCAGCTGTTCCGGACGAACTCGATGCCGAAAGAAGCCATGGAGATGGTGAAGGCTACGCACTCGCGGCACTCGAACTGGGTGCGGCAACTGCGTGAACAGCAGGAGAAGCACGCGGCGGCGCAGGCCCAGGGCCAGGGCCAGACGCAAGCCCAGGGCCAGGTCGGTCAGGGGCAGAACCCGATTCAGGGGCAGGCTCAAAGCGGCCAGCCGGGGGCGCAGCAGACGCCGCAGCAGCGGTCCGCGCAGATGGTGCAGCTGATGCAGAGCCAGCTGCCGGCTAACCGGCGGATTCCGGGCCAGCAGGCCCAGGGCCAGCAGCAGAAAGTCGACGTGAACGCCGGGCTGAATCCGCAGCAGCAGGCACAGGGCGGTAACCTCAAGACCAGCCCGTTCATGCCGCAGGCGCCGGCGCTGCCGCAGCAGCAGCACCAGGGCGTCTTCAACGCCAACCCGACGCTGTCGTCACCGCAGCGCAAGCCAGCGCAAGCCACGCCGCAGCAGAACCAGTGGTCGTTCGAGCAGCAGAAGGCCGCCCAGAGCCAGGTCGCCGCGCAGGCGCAGGCCGCGCAGGCCGGCCAGGACAAGCTGCAGCTGCAGCAGCAGATGATGCATCGGTCAAACCTGCCGATGGCCCAGCAGCTGCAGGGCCAGGCCGGGCAGCAGGGGCTGCAGTCGCAGCAGTTCCCGCAGGGCCAGCTCGGCGGCCAGGACGGCCAGCAGGCCCCACAGCAGGACCGCGACCGGCAACGCCTGCGCGAGCTGTACGAGGAGGTCCTGCGGACACGCACCAAGGCTGTGCCGCTCGAGCTATCAGCCGAGGACCAGCTCAGCGTGCGGAATAGCATTATCCAGATCCAGGAGGCGTGCCGCCAGCTGGACCGCCTCGTGCACTGGGCGCACTCGACGCTGCGGAACGAGGTCGTCACCAAGAAGTTCATCGACATGGTATGTCCGCGGGGGTCGCAACGAAGCCTAACACGTCTAGCAAATCACATCCAAGGAGCTCTTTGAGGGCCTGAGTAAGGGCCAGACGCTCATGACTCCGGCTAGCATGCAGCAGTACAAGATGGAGCTTAGCCGGTCGTTTGGGTTCTTCCGGAGGACACAGCCGCGGCTGCAAGAAGGCCAGCGCGCGGGCGCAGGTGCGACTGGGGTGCCGCTTCCGGGCAGCAACCTGCCCGGCGCGGCTAAGCCCGTGCAGGCGAACGTGGGTGTCAATGCTGCTGCTGTGGCCGCCAGTGCTCCCGGTGCCCCGGGAGCCGCTGCCAAGCAATTTGGCATGGCGCAGAACCCCCAGATGCAGATGCAGCAGCTGCAGCAGATGCAGCAGATGCAGCAGATGCAGATGCGGCAACAGCAGCCGGGGAACCTGGACCAGGCCATGGCTGGCAACGCGGCCGCGGTCGCACGGCAGCAGGGCAAGCAGCCGGCACGACCAAACACGGCGGGCATGCCCGGACAGGCTGCCGCGGGCGCGGTCGGGCTCAAGAAGCCGCAGCAGGCCGGGCAGGCGGCGCCACCGGGCGCGCTACAGTTCCAGAACGAGATCATGCCGCCACAGGCGTCGCCTGGCCAGGAGTTTGTGCTTCCGCCGGGAAGCGTCGGCAACCAGCAGCGGCTGACGCCGGCGCAGATGCGGGCGGCACAGCAGGCGGCCGTGCAACGGGCACAGGCGCAGCAGGCGGGCGCGCAGAAGGCGGGCATGGCTGCGGGCAATATGCCGGCAGCCATGGGCATGGGCGACGGCGCGGGCGTGACGGCACAGTTCATCAACCAGAGCCCAATGTCGCAGCAGAAGAAGCTGGCGGGCAACCAGATGGGCATGCCGGTGCCGTCGCCGGCACCGGCGGTGCCGCCGACACCAGCGGCGGCCGTGTCGGGCGCGAACGTGCCGTCGACAACGGCGTCAGCAACTGGGCTACACTCGGCGCATGGGGTGCCGATCTACAACAACAACGGGATTGGCGTGGACCAGCTGAAGCTGCCGATGAACCGCAAGCGGTCGCTCGGAGGCGCGACGGGGTCGCCGATGCCGGTGCCGAGCGCCAAGGCGCCCGGACGGACGTCGGCCAAGTCGTCGCCGGTGGTGACCAACAAGGCGCTGCAGGGCGCCCAGGAGCCGGCCAACAAGCGCGGCAAGCTGGACCCGACGATGGTGCCGAGCAACTCGCCGTCGCCGGCGATGATGGCGCGAACAGGCACCGGGGCCGGGGCAGCAGCCGGGTCGAGCCCGAACGCGTCGGCAGTCGCCGCGGCGAACGCGCGCGCCGAGGAAGAGGCGCGCAAGCGGCGGGAGTTTGCCGAGCGGGACCCGGTCGGGTACGCGCTGCAAGCGGTGGCCAAGGTCTGCGGCGTCAACGAGGACAGCGACAAAGACGCCAAGGACGCGGGTCCGTCGGCGTTCGCCAACAGCCCGGCGGCCGGGCTGGCGCGCAAGGCCAGCAAGAGCAGCGGCAAGGACACCAAGATCTCGACGCCCAAGGAGGACAACGCGCCGATGACGCCGCCGTGGAGCGGCAAGCTGTCGCCCGCGGTGCTCAAGACCGCGTTCGACTCGATCGACGACGTGTGGCTGCCGTCGGACGAGACGTACGCGACCGAGCTCCTCGGCTTTGGCTCGTCCGGCTCGTCCGGGCTGTCGACCGCGCTGACGGTGCCGGCGCTGACCGGCGCCGGCCAGCTCGAGACGCCGCCCGGCGACGGCTCCCAGCCCGGCGACGGCGCCCAGGCGGACAAGAACAAGCCGCAGGGCGACGTCGAGGACGACAAATGGGATCCGTTCGGCCTGGCCATGGTCGAGCCCACGTTCAACGGCGAGTCACTCAACTGGGACTTTGACAGCATACCCGAGAGCAAGGGGCGCGAGGTCGAGATGTTTTGGAAGATCCCTGTGTAGGACCACGGCGACACGACGCTTTCTTTTTGTTTTGCTCTGCTATCTGATTTCCGCTCTTTAATTTTTGGAACTGTACTCACCGGGCGTTCATATATTTCTACTTCTCGTTCTGCGTTTTTGCGTCTATTTGTTCGATTTCGAGTTCCTTTACAATTTTGTTTGGCGGATGGTTTATTTGGGATGAGCGTGGAAAAATACGTACATGGGAATAATAGAGAGCATGACGATTTTTGTTTAATTTATATAACAATGTATCACATATATACTATATGAATATGTCGAATATAACGATTACCTCAGCAGTAATATAGAACCATATAGTTAGTCTTCTGATCTTTTGTCTGTTGTCCGCGTTGTCGAGTATTATTAGTCAAAATTGTATTCTTAGGATCGCTGTTATAATATAAGCTCTCACATTAACCTGGGATGGGACGGGCGGCGGGCGAGCCGCACGCCGTGCGGCGGTCGACGAACAGCCGCGCTAGTGTCGCCATGGCAACGCCGTGACGCGTCTGCCGTGACAGCCCCCCATTAACCAAAAAAGGAGGTCTGTGCTGGCGGACCTGAATCACAACTCCCAACCCCTGAGCCGGTCCGGCCGGTGACCTCTGGCGGGCTGGCGGCGGCGCGGGCGCGGCTGGCAGCACGACGGCGGTGGGACCGTGGCGTCCGGGGGCGCCGGGGCTCGCGGGTGTCGCTGCCGCGCCGCGGTGCGGCCGCGGCGCCGGCCGACCGTTGCCCAGGCGCAGGCGACGTTCCAGACGCCGAAATCGTTCCATGCCAAGCCTTCGCAGATCAGGGGGCGCTCAGTTTAGATCTAGGGGCGGTGACAGATCGGACGTACTTGGTCCAAGCACGCCGGCCCGGCCGGATACTAGCAGTCAGGTGGCCGGTCAGACGATCGCCGCTGACGTCGGCGATCGGGCGGCTGAGCGCGAGTACATCAGGCGGGGCGGGCCGCCTTGACGGCATCCCAACAATGCTTGCTCAGATTGTGCTGGCCGTTCTGGCCGCAATGCTTATGTTCGTGGACGCGACTGTGGCGGGCGCCGTGGCCGCGGCCGCGACGGTGACGCCTCTTAGATCGGTCTCGGCGCCAGGCGACTGGGTGCGCGGATCGGCGAGCCTGCCGCAGGACATGCTGTCGTCGTCGCGAGCTGGACGCAGCTCGGACGCGACCGTGACTGTGACTGTGAGTGCGACCGCGACCGTGACCGTGGTCAGCACCGTGACCGAGTCCGCGCTGCGGACCGGGTCCGCCGACGCCGTGGCGCAGCAGACCGAGTCCGCCGACGTGGCGGCGCTGCGGACCGGGTCCGAGGCGACCACGACACAGACGCGCACACAGACGCTGACGGTGACTCACACGACGGGCGCAGAGACGCCAACGAGCACGCTTGCGCACAGCACCACGCTTGCGCACTCGAGCGCGTCCACGCGCTCGGGCACGCCCGCGCACTCGAGCACGGCCACGCTCTCCAGCACGGCCACGCGCTCGGGCACGCTCGCGCACTCGGGCACGGCCACGCTCTCCAGCACGGCCACGCTCTCCAGCACGGCCACGCTCTCCAGCACGCCCGCGCATCCCAGCGCCTCCGCGCTCTCCAGCTCGCCCCCGCGCTCGAGCACGCCCGCGCCCTCCAGCACGCCCGTGCCCTCCAGCACGTCCGCGCTCTCGGTCACGTCCACGCACACCGTGGCCGCGTCCCGCGCGCTCTACATTCGCGCGGTCGACACGACCGAGCAAGAGCTGACGGTGTCGCGGACGGCGTCGCAAGTCGGGTCGCAACCGACAGCGACCGCGTCCGTGGCCGCGTCGGCCCTGGCCAGCCTGCCAACGACCGCGGCCGCGTCGGCCACGAGCTCGCCGCAGCCGCCGGCCGTCAAGACTACCGTCGTCGGCGAGATCGAGCGCGACTACGACATCCCGGACGCGCCGCTCGTCGTCGTCAACGTCGAGGTGGCCGAGCAGGAGACGGTCAAGGCCGACGGCAGCACCGCCACGCGGCTCTCGACGGTGTCGGGGGCGTCGGTGGCGCCCGCGGTGCCGCGTGCTACCGGTGTGGCTGTGCTGGCCGTGCCCTACGCCAACACCACGCAGGCGACGACGACGGGTACCGCGGCCGCGTCGGGACTGTGTTACCAGATTGTGATCGGCGGCCAGACCGTGGCCGCGCCGCCGGGCTGCAACACGGCCCTCAACACGCTGCGCACGGTCACCGTGACGCGCGCCTAGCGCCGGACCGGGTCCGCCTGTTACCGAGTAACAGGCGCACCGCCTCCCAACGCGCCACCGCCGCCCCCACCATATAGCCGCACCTAGCCGCCGCCACCATGTAGCCGCCGGCGTGCCCGCGGCCCCGTAGTTATGATGTATACTAGCATTTCTGTCAACTAAGGCCGTGCGCGGCCGTGTCACCCTGTCGTGCGGCTCAACAACGAGCAGCTAATCTGCAAAACTGTACTTAGGCCCTTGTCCCGACACCTCCCCATCCGCGATCCACGGCTCAGTCGGCCAGAACACAGCATCTGACGTCAGGTGACGCTGGACGAGCCCGCAAGCGAATCGAGGGGCTCAGGAGTTCCGCGGCAGCCCACGGGCAAACGCCGAATTGAGGGTGAGTGGGGGACAGAGCGGCGGCGGCGGCACGGCGGCCGCGGCGACGGCGGCGGCGGCGCTCGCAGCAGCCGGCCGACGTGGCCGGCCGGCGCGGCCAGCGGGCGCGACCGTCGCCGGCCGGCCGGAGCCGTGGGCGCGCCCGCAGCGCGCCCGCAGCGCGCCGCCGCCGCCGCCGTCTGGCCGCAGCGCCGGCCAAAACGCCGCCAAACGCCGTCCCAGGCCTCCTCGCCGCACACGCTGACCGCAGATGTCGGAAAAAAGCAATCTATACCTCTACTCGGTCCCGCCGTCGTACGACGAGAGCGAGCTCGGCAGCGCGCCGTCCGGGTCCGGGTCGCGCCCTCGCGGGACCGGCCCGTCCACGGCCGAAGAGCGCGAGGGCTTTCTCGCCGGCGACGACGCGGCCGCCGCCGACTCGGCACGGGCGTCGCTGTCGTCGCTCGTGTCGGACGGCGACGCCGAGCTGCGGCGCGAAATCCAGCAGTTTGAGATCATCGAGCCCGCGGACATGGCCGCGCCGTCGTACCGCCGCACAGTTTCGGCCCGGATGGCCACGTCGCTGCGCGCAGGCCTGCAGAAGCTGCGGCACATCCCAGGGTCGCTCGCGCGCGTGCGCGTGCCCGACATCCCGCTGCTGACGCCGCTGTCGGTGCGGTGGAAGACCCAGTGGAGCCGGGCCGGGTACGCGTTCGACCAGTTCCAGCTCTGGCTGGACGCCCGGCTGGCGCGCTGGGGCAACCCGATGCTGATCCGGCGGCTGGCCTTTGTCCTGCTGTTCTCGGTGGTGATCCTGCTGGTGGTGTCGGCCGGGATTATCCCGTTCGGCGTCAACGACGGCACGAGTCCGTACCCCAGCGGCAGCCAGGAGTACGACGTCGAGTCGCTCAAGCAGTTCTTCCTGTCCAAGGTCTCGCACGAGGAGCTCGCGAAGCGCATGGACCAGCTGACCGAGTTCCCGCACATGACGGGGACGCAGGGCGACTACATCCTGAAGGAGTATCTCGAGAAGGAGATGACGGCGATGGGGCTGGAGGTCGTCGAGGCCGACGAGTACGCCGTGTACCTGAACCACCCGGACCGGTCGCGGCAGAGCCTGGTCATGCACGAGCCGTACTACGAGGCCGTGCTGGGCGAGCCCGACGACGACGACGACGACGACGACGACGACCACAAGGACAAGGCCGGCGACGACGACAAGGACCACGACACGGCCGGCGGCCGCGGCGGCCACCCGGCCGGCCACGACAGGCGCGACGGCCACCGCAAGCCGCACGCCAAGCACCGGCGGCCGTTCCCGTTCCACGCGCTGTCGGCGGCCGGCAACGTGACCGGGCACCTGGTCTACGCCAACTACGCGACCGAGCGCGACTTCGCCGCGCTGCAGGCGGACAACGTGCCCGTGGCCGGCGCGGTCGTGCTGTGCCGGTACGGCGTCGTGCACGAGTCGCTCAAGGTGCGCGCGGCCGAGCTGGCCGGCGCGGTGGGCGTGATCATGTTCCGCGACAAGCTCGCGGCCGACGAGCCGTCGTACCCGGCCGGGCGGTCGATCCCCGAGGACGCGGTGCAGCGCGGGGCCGTCGCGCTGCGCAACTGGCAGCCCGGCGACGTGCTGACGCCCGAGTGGGCGTCGACGCCGACCGCGCGGCGGATCGACCTGCGCAACTCGACGGCGGTGCCGCACATCCCGTCGCTGCCGGTGTCGTGGGCCGACGCCAAGCACTTCCTGGCCGCGCTCGAGGGCCACGGCACGCGCGCGGGGCCGACGTGGCAGCCCGTGTTCCCGGCGACCGCGTACACGGGCGCGGCCGGCGGCCCGGTGGTCACGCTCGTCAACGACCCGGTCGTGCGCGAGCAGCAGCCCATGTGGGACGTCGTCGGCAAGATCGGCGGGCTCGAGCAGTCGGACATGGTCGTCATCCTGGGCGCGCACCGCGACTCGTGGTGCGTGGGCGCGTCCGACGCCATGTCGGGCACGGCTGTCATGCTGGAGATCGCGCGCATCTTCGGCCACGTCGCCCAGGTCTACGCGTGGCGGCCGCTGCGCACCGTCCTCTTCGCGTCGTGGGACGGCACCGAGCAGAACCTGATCGGGTCGACCGAGTGGGCCGAGCAGAACGCGCAGCTGCTGCGCGAGAACGGCGCGGTCTACGTCAACCTCGACCAGGCCGTGGCCGGCGCCGAGTTCCGCGCGTCGGGCAACCCCGGCCTGCAGGAGCTGCTGCTGAGCACGCTCGCCGGGTTCGACGACCCGCGCTCGGGCGAGGCCCTGCGCAAGCTCTGGGGCGACCGCGCGCTGCCGCCGCTCGAGGGCGACCGCGACACGCTGCCGTTCCAGAGCTTCGCCGGCGTGGCCTCGCTCGACCTCGGCTTTGCCGACCGCCGCGGCTACCCCACGCGGACCTGCGCCGACTCGCTGGACTGGATCGAGCGCTTCGGCGACCCCGCCATCACGCCCGCGGCCGCGCCCGACGCGCGCCGCGACGACCACGCGGTCGCGTACAGCTACCACAAGCTGCTGACGCAGATCGTGGGCGTGATCATGCTGCGGCTGTGCAACGAGATGGTCCTGCCGCTGGACTACACGGTCTACGGCGCGCACCTGGCGACGTACCTGACGGACCTGGCGGCGTACGCCGACGGCCACGGCGTCACGCTCGACATGGGCCGCATGGCCGCGGCCGTGCCCGTCGTCGACGAGGCCGCCGCGCACATGCGCCAGTGGGAAAAGGCCTGGGAGGACGAGACCAAGCGCATGCCGGGCATGGAGACCGCGGCCACGGCGTTCCACCGCTGGAGCCACAACACGCGGCTCATGAACTTCGACAAGCACCTGCTCGACCTCGGCGGCCTGCCCGGCCGGCCGTGGTTCAAGCACGTGCTGTACGGCCCGCAGCTGTGGCCGCCGACCGTGCAGGACCCCGCGTTTGCGTCCGGCGCGGTCTTTGCCGCCGTGCGCGACGCCGTGCACGCCGGCGAGGCCGCCGAGGCCCAGCGGCTGCTCGACCAGACGGCCGAGATCCTGATGGCGGCCGCCCGCAAGCTGGCCAATTAGCACAATAGACGATGCGCGTACCCGTACGCATACGCCGCCTGCGTTTGTAGCGACGCTGCGCCTGCCGAGTTGGGCGGCAAGGGCAGCCGGTGATGTGCCGGGTAACTCGGCCCCGCGCACTTAAAACAATGAGCCCGGCCGGACCTGCCGGCAAAGATTTTCACCATGCCAGCGTTCAACCTCGAGGACCAGATTGCGTTCTACGGCGCGTACCACCGTAGGTAGCGCGGGGGGCGGCAGCTAACGGTAGACAACAAGACGAACATCGTGATCCACACGGTGTGTGTGCCGCTCATCCTAGTGACGACGTTCCTGCTATTGAGCGGCGCCGGGCCCAGCACCACGGTCATGGCGCCGGTTACCGAGCTCCTGGGCTCGGTCATCCCCGACCGCTACGTCAATCTGGGCGTGCTGCTGTCGACTGCGTACGCGGCGCTGTACATCGCGCTGGACCCGCCGCTGGGCACGGTGCTGGCGCCGCTGCTGATCTGGTCGGCGTTCGCGACGACGGACGTGGTGGCCACCCACGGCCTGAAGGCGTACTACGTTGCCGCGGGCGTGTGGGTGGCCTCGTGGATCCTGCAGTTCTACGGCCACGGCGTGCACGAGAAGCGGGCGCCGGCGCTGCTGGACAACCTCTTCCAGGCGGTCTTCCTGGCCCCGCTTTTTGTGACGCTGGAGGTGCTGTTCATGCTGGGACTGCGCCCGGACCTGGAGCGCCGCGTTGAGTCGCGTGTGCGGAGCAAGCTGGAGGAGCTGAAGCGGGGAGCCTAGCGCACGCTGGTGCAGGATGGCGCAGGGGTGTTACGGATAGCAATGGGATATGACTGTTAGCAATGTATTACGACGTTCTAGGATAGTGCGGGCCACTGCGCCGGTAGAACCGGGCGGCTGGCACGGGGTTGCACGGACGTGCCCGCCTGCGGTGCGCCACGGCCGTGCGGCTGGCGGCTGAGCCCGGGCACGGACGCCCGGCTCTTGCGGCGGCGAACGGTGCCACCGTGCAACGACGCCAGCCGCGGCGACCGGTGGCGGTTGCCGCTCCCCGCAACAAGCCGCTCTCGGATGTCGGCTGACTCGCGCGTGGCAGTGCGGGGCCTACACAACCACGCGCTCAGCCACGCTACGATCTGCGGCACGTGCGACGGTGGCAGCCGCGCCACGCGTGCCGTTGTGCCAGCGCCACCAAGCGCCACGCACCGCCACAGCTTGAATTGACTTCATTTATAAAAAATGACAAACGTACACAAAATATAATGTAGATTATAACTTTCGACATTCAATTAGAGTCGGGCCTGTTCCGGCAGGCCGGAGCCCAACATCTCAGCACCGCAGAGCTCTACTTTTAAATACACTCTAGCGCGCATTTAGGCAAAGGTCGACACAAACGACTCAGTGGCGGACTTGAGGGTAGCCAGAGCCTCGGGCGAAAGCTCACCCTTGGTGGCCAGCTCAGACATGAACGCCGACTCGTTCGACTTGAGGTAGGCAATGAACTCAGTCTCGAACTTCTCGACCTTGTCCACGGGGAACTTGTCGAGGTAACCGTTGACACCGGCGAAGATGACAGGGACCTGCTCGTCGACCGACAGGGGCGAGAACTGCTTCTGCTTCAGGAGCTGAGTCAGACGCTCACCACGGGCCAGAGTCTGCTTGGTCGAGGCGTCAAGGTCCGAACCGAACTGGGCGAAGGCAGCAACCTCACGGTACTGGGCCAGGAAGAGCTTGAGCGAACCGGCAACCTGCTTCATGGCCTTGACCTGAGCAGCCGAACCGACACGCGAGACCGAGAGACCGACGTTGATGGCCGGGCGGATACCCTTGTAGAACAGCTCAGCCTCAAGGAAGATCTGGCCGTCGGTGATGGAAATGACGTTGGTGGGAATGTAGGCCGACACGTCACCACCCTGGGTCTCAATGACGGGCAGGGCGGTCATCGAACCACCACCGAGCTTCTCCGAGAGCTTGGCGGCACGCTCAAGCAGACGCGAGTGCAGGTAGAAGACGTCACCGGGGTAAGCCTCACGTCCGGGAGGACGACGGAGCAGCAGCGACATCTGACGGTAGGCAACAGCCTGCTTCGACAGATCGTCGTAGATGATCAGCGAGTGCTTGCCGTTGTCACGGAACCACTCGCCAATGGTGGCACCGGTGAACGGAGCAAGGTACTGCAGGGGCGAGGCCTCCGAGGCAGTGGCGGCAACAATGACCGTGTACTTGAGGGCGTCGGCCTGCTCAAGGGTCTGGACGAGCTGAGCGACAGTCGAACGCTTCTGGCCGACGGCGACGTAGACACAGTACAGCTTCTTCGACTCGTCCGACGAGTCGTTCCACTTCTTCTGGTTCAGGATGGTGTCGACAGCGACGGCGGTCTTGCCGGTCTGACGGTCACCAATGATAAGCTCACGCTGGCCACGGCCAATGGGCACGAGAGCGTCGACGGCCTTCAGACCAGTCTGCATGGGCTCGAACACCGAGCGACGGGGCAGAATGCCGGGGGCCTTGACCTGGGCACGGCGGCGCTCAGCGACCTCAAGAGGTCCCTTGCCGTCGATGGGGTTGCCGAGAGCGTCGACGACACGGCCCAGAAGAGCGGGACCGACGCCAATGTCGACAATCTCACCGGTACGCTTGACGGTCTCGCCCTCCTTGACGAGACGGTCAGAGCCGAAAAGCACGGCACCGACCTGGCCAGCCTCCAGGTTGAGGGCCATGCCCTTAACACCGGACGAGAACTCAATCAGCTCCTCAGCCTGGACATTGTTGAGACCGTGGACACGGGCGATACCGTCACTGTTCGGTTAGCACCATCCCACGTCGCTTAACGTACCCGACCGAGAGGACACGGCCGGTCTCGGCGAGCGAGGCGTCGGCGGCGACACCACGGATTCTCTCCTCGAGGATGGACGAGACCTCAGTCGGGCCAGCCTTAGCGTCGGCGAAGCCACGCTTGGCGACAGCGCGAACCGACTGTTGATGTTAGCAAATGTCGTCACGTCCCACACGGGTCCTGCTACCCGGCCGTGGCCCGGTCTGGCCCGGCCCGACCGGATAGCCCCTCGCACCGGCATCCGTCCACCATCCATCGGCAAGTCATCACAGTGTAGGCAGTAGTCGGCAGCACGCCCTATCCGCGCGTGCCTGAGGCGCAATTGGCGCGGGGGGCACCGCGTCCACCTCCGAGCCCCGCCGGGCCGGTACCTTGCCGGCACCGTCGCGAGCCACTCAAAGCAACCTGCAATTGCAGCTCGCCTGGCGCCTGCAGCCGCCTGTGCCCATGCCTGAAGACACTGCAATGGATGCCAATGGATTGCGTCGGTAGGCCCCAGCCTCCGACGCCGATAACCGACCCCCTCCGTGCGACCGAACACCTACCGAGACCGCGACTCTCTTGGACGAAACAGCAACGCCAGCGCGGGCAGACTGTCTCAAAGCAGATCTGAACATTTCTGATTTCGAGTGTAGACGAAGGAGTGGAGAGAAATGAAGAATGGGTGAAGAAAGGAAGAGGAAAGAAAAAGTAGATGGAAATAAAAGAGAAAAAAATAGAGCGGTCGTTTGGGTGGGCGAGCGAAAAGAAAATGGAAAAAAAATTAGTCTGGACTCGAGAGGTCTGGTTGGCTGGGCCTCCTCAGTTTGGGTCCGGTGTTTGCTAGGATTCGTGGACCCGACTTCCTAGTTAAGGTGTGAAAGCGTATTTGGGTCACGGACCCGGGGCCGGCGGTGCGAGCGGATGCAGCCAAAAGGCGGCGCCTGGGCCAGACGCCGGCGACGTTCGCTGGACCCGCGCGGACCCGCGCGGACCCGGTCACCCGCATTCCGAGCCAAACCGACGCGGCGCGAGGGTCGCTGCTGATTGGCCAATGGCTGCTATGCCCGCGCGGTTTGGCGGATGCGCCATATCGCCGACGGCTTCAGCACGACGCGCTGCCATTGGTCACTCACGACCGGCTGTGACCTACCAAGCCGATCACGCCGGGTCACAGCCGTGCGGCCGCCGACCCGGCCCGCGGCCGGGTGACCCGACCCGCCTCGTCGCCGGCCGCCATAGGCCGGTCGGCCAGCCTATGGTGACGATTTTTTTTCGGCTCACGAAACACTGCACGCAATTTTTCTGCACGCACGCATCCATCCATCATCGCCATGGCCTCCCGTCTGTTTTCTCGTGCGGTCACCGCCCGCCTTGCGGCCCCCCGGGTCGCCCGTCCCGCCGTCCGCGGCTACGCCACCGAGTCGGAGCAGTTCATGAAGGCGGACCCCGTCGAGGCCAAGAAGTTCCTCGACGAGCTTGAGGGCCAGCGGCACCACGCCGCCGGCACCTCGTCGTTCTGGCTCAAGGTCACCTTCTACCTCGCCGTCCCGATCTCGGCCGTCGCTGTCGCGCGCTCGTACATCGAGGAGAAGGCCCACCTGGAGCACCTCGCGCACGCCGAGCGTCCGTCGGACGACGAGCTCCCGCCGGAGTACGAGTACCAGAACATCCGCGCCAAGCCGTAAGTACGCGCCGGGCGTCCGCTGACAATGCAGGTACTGGTGGGGCGACGGTGACAAGAGCCTGTTCTGGAACGACAAGTACAACCACCACCGCCAGGCTTAAGCAGCGGGCTGTCGATAACGCATCAATTGACTTCATTGCCTACTAGGTGGCCTAGGCCTCTATCTTGCTTTCCTCCACAAAGAATCCTCCAAATGCCATCGAGATCCACCGGCCGAGCCGGTCGTACACGATCCGGTTGGCGTTGTGGAAGTATATGCTGTGGTCCGAGTCGGGGAACACGTACATGTCGTAGTTCTCCACGCCGGCCAGGTCGAACTTGTCGACAAGCGCGAGCGTGTTCTGGAAGTGCACGTTGTCGTCGCCGGTGCCGTGCATGACCAGGAAGCGCTCCGCGCTCTTGAGGGCCGTCACGTTCTTGATGGCGCTGCCGTCGTACCCGGCCGCGTTGTGCTGCGGCGTGTGCATGTACCGCTCGGTGTAGATCGAGTCGTAGAACCGCCAGTCCGTGACGGGCGCGACCGCCATGCCGTAGCTGAACGTGTCGCCGCCGTCCTGCTCGAGCGTCTTGAGCGTCATGTACCCGCCGTACGACCAGCCCCAGATGGCGATCTTGGACGCGTCGACGTACGGCCGCGTGGCGTACTCGCGCGCGACGAGGATCTGGTCGTGCGCCTCCCAGTAGCCGAGCTGGTCGCGCACGACCGCGCGGAACTTGCGGCCCATGAATCCCGTGCCACGGCCGTCGACCGACACCACGATTGCGTCCATCGCCGACACCACGTGCGCCTCGAAGTGCAGCACATAGCGCTTGTCCACCGTCTGGCTGCCCGGTCCGCCGTAGATGTGGAACAGCACCGGGTACTTCTTGGTCGGGTCAAAGTCGGCCGGGCGGATCTCCATCGTGTTCATCACAATGTCCTCGCCGCCCTCGTTGAACGTCATCTGCGTGTACGTCGTCGTCGGCACGCGGAACGTCTTGAGCCGCTGCCGCAGCGCCTCGTTGGTCTCGACGGTCTCGACCTCGGTCATGCCCTTGCCGTCGAGCGCCATGATCTTCTGCCACGGCACCTGCGGGCCGTTGTACGACAGCAGCATGTACCCGGCCCGCGCCGAGAACGACGCGGCGTAGTAGCCGTCCTGCGACTCGTCCGTGATCGCCGTGATCGTGCCGGCCGTGTCGTTCAGGTTGACCGAGTACAGGTGCCGCTCGGTCGGGTCCTTCTTGGTCGCGAAGAAGTAGACGTCGCCGGTGTCGAGGTTGACCGCAGACGGCGCGTCCACGACCTCCCAGTCGCCGCGCGTCAGGATCTTGGCCGGCTGCGTCGCGTACAGCGGCGAGAAGTACGCCAGGTGGTTGTATCCGTCCACCACGACCGTGTCGATGTAGCCGTCGTACGGCCGGCCCTTGGCCTCGTCCGCCGGCACGTACTTTGTGTCCTGCGTGACCTCGAACCAGCCGCCGTCCTTGCCGCTGGCGTCCTCCTCGCGGGCGATGGAGCCCTTGCGCGCCTCGGCGTCGATCACGAGGATCTTGAGCAGGTCCGACTCGCGCGTCGTTTGCCGGATCAGCACCGAGCTGCCCATCCACGTCACCTCCGTGAACAGCTTGGTGTCGTCCTCGACGCCCTCGATGTCGGGCATGAACACCTCGAGCGTCTCGACGTCGAGGAACATCATCTCCACGACCGGGTTCGGATAGCCTGCCTTGGGGTACTTGATGTCGACCATGTTCGGGTACGACGTGTTCTCGATCGGGAACGACTCGAAGTACGGGATCGTGTACTCGGGCACCATGCTGTCGTTCGACCGCAGGAACGCCAGGTACTTGCCGTCGTCCGACCACCACATGGCCGAGTTGCCCGAGAAGACCTCCTCCTCGTACACCCAGTCGGGGATGCCGTAGAACGTGTCCTTGCCGCCGTCCTTGGTGATGGCGGTGGGCACGGCGCCGGCCGCGACGTCGCGCAGGTACAGGTTGTTGTCGAGCACAAACGCGATGTGCGTGCCCGACGGCGACCACAGCGCCAGCCGGACCATGGCCTCGGGCGCGTCCGCGATCAGCGGCTCGACCGTCTTGTTGGCCACGTCGTAGATCCAGTACTGCGCGAAGTACGAGTGCCGCCAGTTCTTCTTGAGGTCCGTCCCGAGCAGGACCTTGGCCAGGCCCTTGCCGGGCCACGCCCGCGTGATCGTGTGGTGCTCGCCGAGGTAGTCGAACCCGGCCATGTCGACCAGCACCGTCTTCTTGGGCGCGCGCTTCTGCTGCGTGCCGGCAACGTAGTCGCTGTAGTCGCCGACGACGACGCGGCCCTCGCTGTCGCGCTCGGCGAACTGGCCGTCGTGCGTCTTGATGCCGTCGTCGAGCCACTCGACCGTGGACTTGTGCGCGAAGAACTGCCCGGCCATCACGTTCTCGAGCGCGATCGGGTTCTGGTCGTCGAAGCCGAGCGCCGGCGGCGTGTCGCCGCGGTTCGTGACGACGTAGTAGATCAGGCCGGCCGTCCAGAGAAAGACGAGGACGCCGACGACGCCGAACATCAGCCGCTTGGTGCGCTTCTGGCGCAGCGCCTGCTTCAGCGGCTGCTCGTCCACGTCGTCGTCCTCGGCGTCGTCCACGGGCGCCACAGGCGCCGCGCTCTCGAGATCGACGTCCGCCGCCGTCTCCGGCGCTTCGGCCTCGGTGTCGCGGTACTGGCCGTTGCGGTCCAGCGACGCTAGCAGCAGCCGGTCGCTCTCCTGGGCCGACACCGGCGTCGATCCGACGCTCTTGAAGATCTGTGACGACTTGCTCTTAATCTTGAGCGACAGGTTCGTCCGGCCCGACGCCACAGGCGGCGAGCCAGGC
This sequence comes from Neoaidaea tothii, assembly GCF_038497935.1. NCBI lineage: Eukaryota > Fungi > Ascomycota > Lipomycetes > Lipomycetales > Lipomycetaceae > Neoaidaea > Neoaidaea tothii. The sequence goes on from NW_027117993.1 coordinate 100,662, forward strand.
GGCAGGCCCGTCAGCGAGCCCATCGTGGCAGTCGAAAGCGCGGATGCGGACCGCAGCAGCTTCTGCGAGGCCGACACAGGCTCCGTCGGCGGCTGTGACTTGACCGAGCTGCCCGCCGAGCTTGCCGAGCTGCCGTTCTTGGCCGAAGGTGCGATACTGTGTGACGACGGCTGCCGCACGAGCTGGCTCGGGTCCTTGAACGACGACGACACGGATTGCAGCTTATCAAACACGATCGACGTCGACGACGACGTAGACTCGGTCGACGACCGCGGGCTGTAGTTCTCGTCCTCGTTGCCCGCAAGCGCGCTGGCTTCCGGCACACTGTCCGCAAAGGTTACGCTGGTCGAGAGCTGACCGAACGCGTTGTCCGGCTTGTTGTCTAGCGGGGTGTATCCTGCGGGAGTCAGTCTGGTCTGTCGCGCGTCTGTGATCGGGACTCGCGTCTGGCCCGGTCTATTGCTGCAGCTCCGTCCACCCGAACTCTGCCGAACGCCAGCCATCATAACCGAGCGCCGTTGTTCTCACCTGCGGCAACCATGGTCCTGTTATCGCGCCCTTGTTTTCGCACGGTGGCAGACGAGAGCGGTCAGTGTCTCGAGCGCTGCAGTACAGCACTAGATGCAGCAGATGCGGACTCTGCTGTCGCAAGCTCGAGGTCTCTGCTGGCTCTCGGAGTGCGCGAAGGACAGATCTTGGGGGAGCTGGAGCGGCTACAGTGCACCGTGATTGGTAGGGTTAGGTGCTTGCTTACAATCTCCGCGACCTGGTGGTCCGGAGCGCACAGCCTCGCTGCGCCACAGATAGCTCGGCTGCGATAAGGCTCTGCGGCTGACGCACTGGACCGCGGACTGACGCGGCTGCCGCCAGCACCTGACGCAGACGTTGTGTCCCTGCGGGTGCCAGCACGCGCCGGCCCACTGTTCCTGTACGCAGCCGGCGCCACAGTACTGTACCCGGAGTGGTCCCCACGCAGGCTGACTGTTCTTGGGCGTCCGCGGCACGGCAGGGGCCAGCGCACGTAGCCGAAACCGGCGTCTGCGCCTTTAAACCGCGAACTCAGCAAAAAAGAATTGCAGCACCTGCGATTCCAGCGTGGTCTCCCACCGCAGTACTAAGCAGGCCCACTGAAGGTTAACTGGTGTTGATCGGACGGGGAACTGTGCTTTCTTCAGGGTATGGCCGCAACTGACGGTAAGCTCTGGCCGCTGTACAAGTAGAGCGCGTAGCCAATACCCAGCAGGCAAAAGCGCACGGCGCAGATCGCTGCAGCCGCGGGATGGCATCATACCACATCTAGCGGCAGTGGCGTCATCGGATAGTGCCACAGCCGCAGGGACCAAAAAATTGCAGCACCTACGATTCCAGCGTGGTCTCCCACCGCAGTACTAAGTAGGCCCAACGAAGCTTAACTGGTGTTGATCGGACGGGGAACTGTGTTTTCTTCGTGGTATGGCCGCAACTGACAGTAGAGCCAGTGCTGTGCTTAAATGTGTCGATTCAATCAGTACTATTTCACATTGTACATATGCCCGAATCCCCAGCGCCTTCACTGCATGCGCGAGCGTCTGTCCAGACCGTAAAGTATATACCTTATCATTCTCAACTAACTACGCTACATAAAGATGCGGCTCCTCATAAGGCAGAAAAGACAAATAGCTGGAGGGTCAGTAAAGGCCAGCGCCGTAGACTTACGTTATTAGTAGCAGCGATGGCGATAGAATCCTCGTTCGGGTGCCAGCTCATGTGTAGGATCTTCTTGTTGAAATCGATAACATCGGCGTCGGTCTCGCGGCGGACAACGTTCGTGTTGTTGCCGGCAAGGCCGCCGAGCATAGTCCGGGAGGTCTGCACGGGTCTGGCAAGGGCACCGTTATTGTTCTGGTAGTCGCCCGAGCGCGTGATCGGCATTGGCACGCCGACCTTCTTGGCCTTAAAGGCGCTCTTGTCAGCCTGAAGGACGACCTCGGTCTCTTCCTCGGGCACGGCGTCGGCTGCGTTCGGATATATCATGAAGTTGTTGTTGTAGGATCCGGTCATGACGGACTTGCCGTCGCCCGAAAACACGACCTCGAATTTGTCGAAAATGGAGTCGTTCTCGTACGTGTCACACAAACGCGGTCTCAGATGCTCATGAATGTTGATGGTCTTGACGGGCTCGCGCTCCATGGCAACGTCCCAGATTTTGACGGTCAGGTAGTCCCGCGAGACAATGTAGCGGCCGTCGTTCGAGAAGCGCACGTCGGATATCGACGAGATGATCTCCGAGAAAAACGATCGCGTGGTCGGGTCCTCCTCCTTCTCGAACACTGGCGGTCAGCGGGCACGGGCGCGCACTTACTCTTGGCGTGGGCGTCACACAGGGCGCTTTCTCGCATGTCTGCGAGCTTGATGGTGCCCTTGCTCGACGAGTATATGAAGTAGTTGCAGCTCAGCGGGTGGAACTCGGCCGCGGTGATGACCTCGGTCAGCTCCTCCATGTTCGCCGGCTTGATGTCGACGATGTTGAAGCTCTGGTCGGCGATGCCCAGGTTCCACAGGTTTATTCTCAGATCGTCGGCTGATATGAAGGTCTCTCCGTCCGAATTGACACTGATCGAGTTGATGTGGTAGGCGTGCGCGTTGGCGTAGATCTTCCGGGGATTGGCTGCGATGACCGTGTCGTGCAGCGTCATGCGCGGCAGCTTCAGGTTGGACCGCGTGAGAGGTCGGAACCCGCGACCAATCATGCCGTCCGAAAGATTGTTCTCTGCGACGACCTTGAGCGACTTCTCAAAGATCTTCCACAGCTTGATCGTCTTGTCTGCCGAGTTAGCAGGGCCCGGCGGTGGCGCGTACCATTCGTCGACAGCAAGAAGTGTGCCTGGTTGGTTTTCCGACACCACTTAATCTTATTGATCTTCTCCTCGATCTCGTGCGACCGCAGGTAGTCGAACTCGGGCTCGTGCGATTGGAACTCTGTGTAGAACTTGTACTCGCAGCCCTTTTTCTGCAACCGTCAGCGGCGTCCGGGCGTACAATGGCGCGCCCCACTCACGTTCTCATTGCGCTCAAAGAGGACGACGCGTCCACCCTTGTCGCCCGTGGCGAGGTAGTCGCCGGTGTGATCAAACTCGACCGTCGAGATTATGTCAGCTGCAGCCGTTAGCTATCCGTCCGAGTGTGCATTGTGCTACGCCAGCAGCAGCCGGCCATCCATTGACGTACCTTCCGTGATATCCTCTGTGTCGCCCTTGTCGCCAAAGCATCTGTAGAGTCAGCACATGCCCGTGGCAGTAGCTTCAATGGGTGGACACATCGTCGGCGGACGCCCGCGCGACAGGGGCAGATCGTCTGTGGGTACCGGCCGTCGCCGGGAAGTCCGACCGCGGCAGCCACAGGCCCCGCCAGCCGTCCAGGCACGCGGCCGTGCGGTCGACCCGCGCTGTGCGCGCGGCCGACGCGGCCCGTCCCGCCGCGCCCCGCAGATTCACGCGGGCATCCATCCGACGTCCAGCGGCATACGTACTGCGCAAACTTCCACGTCGGAACGTGCTTATCAGGGCCTTCAACCATGGTGGGCCAATCTGTCGTGTGGGTTGGGATGGTCAAAAAGCAGATCAGACGTGACTGGGTGCAGCGTCGTCGCCAGCAGATACGTCCGAGACTCAAAGGGTGATCTCTGGATGGCTCGAGCTATCGGTCCAGGCAGTCTCCGATCCGTTGGCTAGTCCTGGCCGCCAACGAAACGATGTAGAGTAGAAGAAGCCTCGTTGCAAGAGGCAAATCCCACGAAAATCGTACTATCAGGACCTGTATGTTACTCTCCGGAATGCTTTATTCACGCGTTCAACCCGAAAACCAATCCGAACTTCAGAGAGCAAGGACCGATAATTTGCAAACGTCAGGAGCAAGCAACAAAAACAGAGAACGAGGAAAAAAATAACGCTGGCAAAGCAATGGTAGCTGTTGGATAGACACCCAGTGTATGTGTTTTACCTAGGCAGATAAAATTTTGGCGAGGATGATAAAAATGTATGGTGGTTGGTGGAGGCGGATGCACAATGCTAATGTGCTCTAGTGGTACAGTGGACTGGAGGCCACTGGGACCATTGCGTGGGTGGACCGAGCCGGCCGTGCACAGTGGACCAAGCCACTAATTCTGCAAGCCACGGTGTCACACAACGGTCGGGCCGATCTGCAGTCGCACGCCGCGCAGACGCCGCCCGTCCCCGCTGCCCGCCGGGGCGCACCGCACGGGTCGCTGGCTGCGCGCGCTGCTAGCGCCGCTGCGCCCCCCGATGGCTCGCTCGGCAGCTGTTCTACGACGTGCAGATCGGCTCTGGCCGTCGCGGAGTATTTACGACTGTGGCGGTGCGCGGCCGCTGCCAGGCTGTTGGACGCGCTCCGGACGCACCCAGATTGGGTCCGGAGTGGAACAGCCGCAAGGACTTAGGTCACGGTCCGCCGCGCTAGCGTGACCGTACACGCCCGACGCGACGGCGACGCGGTGGGCCGGCCGACAACGACTGCGGCGCGCACGACGGGCCTGGCCGGCGGCACGCCGGCTTCCAGCGCATGCCGATCGCTGGTCGCGGCACCCGTGGCCGCTGCGTCGTGGCACGCGATGTCCGCCGTGCATCGGGGCACAGCTGTCGCGCGCTGCGACGCTTGGGGCTGCAGTCGTCACGCGCTCCGCGTGCCGCGCGCTGCATGTGTCACGTGAACGGACGTTTGCGGCCTCAATTGTCCGTCACGTGCGGCGCGTAGCCCGCCGCACAGCTAGGCCCTCTGCTGGCCTTAGTGCGCCGCCGTGAGCGGGGCACACGACCCCGCCATCTGTGCGGTGCAGCTGCAGGACCCCGCGGCATCGCCTCGGCACACGGCCGCGGGCGCTGTTGTTAACGAGCTCTGTGCAGCCAGCGGAACGGCAGAGCCCAGGCGGCCAGCCGTGCCGAAAGCGTTCTTTGTGTGCGGAACTGCCGCGTGGCTCGGCCGGTGTAGCTGTGGTACAAACGTTGCGAGCTTGGGACTTTGCCGGCCGGGCACAATTATCACGTGTGAGTCGTCCCGTCCCCGGACTGCCAGGCACTGTTGTGATTTTGGCGTCGTCGTGCTAGGCTTGTAGGTATATAGACCGGCTCCCCTGGGCGTCCATCGATAGATCTGCTGATCCGAAGATGGGCCAGGGCCCCTACAAATCTACAGAAGGAACCCTCGAAAAGCAGCAAGATGGTCGTGATAGTCGTGCCGGTAGTGATCGTGATCCTGCTGGTCCCGTCGCTGATTCTGTCGCTGTAGAGGACCCCAGCCGGCCGCGGTTTCTGGCGTCCGCGGCGGCGACCGCGGCGGCCCTGGCGGCGCCGGGAGGGACCTCGGTCGCGAATAAGGGCGGATCGGCGCGAACACAGACGGCCGAGGCGGCCGTCATGGCGCGCGCGGCCGCACAGCCGGCACGCGCTGCCGGGGCCGGTCGTGAGACGTTCCGCTCGGCCGCAGCGGCCGCGGTCGCGGCCGACTCAGCACAATTTGCGATGCCCATCCCGGCCCGATCCGCATCCGCATTCGACGACGACCGCGTTCTGTCGTCGTCGGCCGGCATGTTCCGCCCGAGCATGCTCTCGACGCCGGCGGCCTCTGGCAGCCTGCGCGACAGCACGCCGAGCTCGCCGGTCGTCCACGACTACACATACCTCACCCAGGGCGATCCGAACGATGGCCGCGCCGTGGTCGACCTGCTCTTTGGCGGCACCGTCACCGAGCAGACGTCCGAACTCAGCTCGCAGCCACGGTCTGCCATAGGTCCGACGGCGATTTTTCCCGAGGCGGCCCTGAGCTCGAACCTGCAAGAGCTGATCTCTGTGGAAGATCCCCTGAGCTACCTGCTCTCGACCAAAACTTACACCGACGACGTCTGGGGCGAGTTCGGCCCGGCCGTGACACGCATCAAGCACGACGCAGACAAGGGCGACGTCGACGCCGCCCGTCGCGAGCTGGCCAGCTTGGTCGCGTCTGTCAAGGCAAAGTTGTAGATGGCGCCGCAGGTACTACCAGTTGACGTGTCGCGCTATATCCCATTCGTGTATTTTAGCATCAGCCCCTCAAATCTACACTTCGATCGCACTTGCCACGGCCGCCAGCAGCCATCATGAGTCTGGGATCGTACGTGCCGCAATCCGTCCAGGCGTGGACCGAGCTGCCGTACTTTTACGGCGTTGTGAACGCTTTGCTGATCGCGGCGCTGCTGTACATGAGTCTGTCGATGATCTTCCCGGGAATATCGTCGGAGCACAAAGAAGCTGAGAAGGCCGTGAACGCGACGCAGACGGAGCCTATCGTGTTCACGCGGTTCACGCCGAAGACTCTGGCGCCGTTCACGGGCGAGAACAACCCCGGCACGGACGGCCGGGTGCTGATCGGAATCCGTGGAAACGTCTACGACGTGACCGCCGGGCGGTCGTTCTATGGCCCCGGTGGGCCGTACAGCAACTTTGCCGGTCGGGACGCATCGCGCGGGCTGGCCAACGGGAGCTTTGATCTAGGTAAGTGCGAGCGCGGCCGTGCTGACAACAGACATGCTCACGCCGATCGACCAGCCCCTGGACACGCTCAAGGACCTTGGTCAGACCGAGATCAGCACGCTCAACGACTGGGAGGACGTGTTCCGCAACAAGTACATGCTGTGTGGCGAGCTGGTGAACGAGACGGTGGAGTGAAGCGGCGGCAAGCCGTGGGGTCGGCCTGAAGGGCTGCTGGCTGTATGTAATTAATTGCTTCCAATGACGTCTACGTCTGGCCACTGGGCTGAGTGCCGGCTGAGCGGCTGGCGGCGCAAAGCGCGGATCGCCAAGCCGCCGCGTAGAGCCGTACGGCATCATGTGATGTCGCGGTGGGCGCGGGCTAGCGAGCCGCAGCAAATGCTCTGCGTTGTGTGGAACGGCGCGAAGCGGGATGCGGCGATGACGCCTGGCGCGGCTGCGGCGAGGGGGGCGCCGAGACGGCAGCCGGAAACGACTTGACCCGAGACCAAGGCTAACAATGGGCGCATCGGACAATAGCGGCGGGCGTGCCTGAAGACAAAGACCTAGCGCAGCGGGGAAAAAAAACTCGGCAACGGGGAATCGAACCCCGGTCTCCCGCGTGACAGGCGGAGATTCTGGCCACTAAACTATTGCCGACACGTTATCAAACGGTCGTGTTTTGGATTGCAAGACACCCTCCGTCGCGCGCGACGCGGCGTGTTCGATCAGTCCTTCTGTCGTCCATCCCGCACCCCGGCCCTTCGTGCCGGGAGACTCTCGACCGCAAGGCTAAAGCTGCCCTCACAGCCTGTGGTGGCTCTGGTGGAAGGTTAGCTGTGCCGCCGCCAAGAATGCTCCACAAAAGCTGGGCACCGCCCGCTTGGCGCCTAGCTGGGTTGCCGGAAGGACCTGGCCCGCGGCTCGCCCCGGTGGGTACGAGCGGAGATGAGTGAAATTAGGTGCGGCTATCGATGGCGCAGGGCGGGCAACGCAGGCGCATGGCAAGTTACGGCACTAGTCCTGCATCTCTCTTGGCACATTGGCTGCATATCGCTAGTCCGGTAGCCGCACCAATGCTGTGCGGTGACCATAGATCGATTCATGCACGGTGGGCCTAGCGCAGCTGCCGAAACAGGCGGGGACAATTTAAGGTTTTGGTGTGTTTCCGGAACGGCACTCCTGACTTTAGACGAGCCGGCGAGCAGCCCTGATATAAAGACCGAGCGAATATCGCATCGGGGTCCAACTAGCGAAATTCGACCGTCTCGAGAGTCCGGAAGCCTTTTCTGGATACTGCTGGAGGACGTTTGTTGACCACATCAGTAAGTGACCCGATGCGCGGCCAGATCAGCCGGTCGGCATCGCCGCCGGGCGATCGCCGGACATGGCCGAGCGCGCGCTAGTGGGAAGAGCGGGACTGACGAACAGCAATGAATCGTCTGTTTTTGATTGTGCTGGCGCTGTGTGCGCTGGCTGTCGTCCGCGCCGGCGTCGTTGAGCTGACGTTTGAGCGCGAGCGGCACCTGCCGGCCTCGCCCAAGCGCGCGGTCTCCAAGACGTCGCGCAAGCTGGCCAAGAACAGCAAGAAGCGCTCGGCGACGGTGTCGCAGGAGCTCGACAACGCTTTCTTCCTGTACTACGCCAACGTGACCATCGGCACGCCCGGCCAGACCATGCGTCTGCAGATCGACACCGGCTCTTCGGACATTTGGACGCACTCCGGCGACCAGCAGCTGTGCCAGGAGAGCGACGACCCGTGCGGCGAGACGGGCATCTTCAACGAGGACGAGTCGTCGACGTTTGTCGATGGCGCCGACATCTTCTACATCTCGTATGGCGACCGCACGTACGCCTCGGGCTCGTACGCCACGGACACGTTCGGAATCGGCGGCATCGAGATTAAGAACATGACGTTTGGCCTGGCCGACGCCGGCAACACCACGCAGGGCATCATGGGCATTGGCTACGACACCAACGAGGCCGTGGTTGCTCAGTACGGCTCCGACTACCGCTACGCGAACCTGCCCGACATGATGTACGCCGAGGGCATCATCAACTCGCGCTCGTACTCGCTGTGGCTGAACGACGTCGACTCGAACGCGGGCTCGGTCCTGTTTGGCGGCTACGACCGCTCCAAGTTCTCGGGCGATCTGGTCGAGTTCAACACGCTGTCGGACTCGTCGTCGAGCTCGCCGAGCGAGTTCTACGTGCCTCTGACCGGCATCTCGGTTGGCGAGGGCGGCAAGACTGAGTCGCTGTCGTCGTCGAGCTTCGAGGAGGCCGTGCTGCTCGACTCGGGCACCTCGTACATGTACTTCCCGCAGACGTACATCGACGCCATTGCCCAGTACTTCCCGGTGCAGTGGTACGAGGAGCTCGGCGCGTACATCACCAACTGCTCGCTGGTCGACAGCAAGCGCTCGCTGGACTTTGTCTTCTCCGAGCTTACGATCTCGATCCCCTCGGACATGTTCATTGTCCCGCTTATTGGCTCGGACGGCTCGACGGCGACGTGGGACGACGGCGTTGAGGTCTGTCTGATGTCGATCCTCGACAACTCGGGCGTCGGTGTCTCGATCCTCGGCGACACGTTCCTGCGCTCGGCCTACGTTGTCTACAACCTGGACTCGAACTCGGTTGCGATGGCGCCGGCGTCGTACAGCGGCGGCAAGAGCGACATCGTCGAGATGGGCCAGGACGGAATCACCTCGGGCTCGGGCTCGGGTTCGGGCTCGGGCTCGGGCTCGGCTACCACCGGCTCGGTCGAGACCGCCACGGACGAGCCCACGGCCACTGCCGGCACCGACGGCGGCTACGGCTACGGCGAGCCGACCGACTCGGCCACCGGTGGCTACGGCTCCGACACGACGACGTCGCGCGCGACGACCACGCGCCACACGACCGCGCGTCCCACGACGACTGACGATGGTATGTCGACGGATATGGCTTCTATGACCGATGACTACGGCTCTGAGACTACGGAGTCCGGCTCGGACACCATGACCATGGACATGAGTGACACCATGACCATGGACATGACCGACACCATGACCATGGACATGACCGACACCATGACCATGGACATGACCGAGCCGACTCTGACAACGACAACTCACCGTACGAGACAAACGACGACAGCCGAGGGCACTGGACTTGGTGGTGGAAGCACTACTGACAACGCAGGCTCTGGATCTACTGTGACGGTCACGTCGGGCGGCTCTGAGCCCACGTCGGCGAACAGCGCCGCCGTGGCTGTCGTGGGCAACATGCGTGCCGTGTTCGCCGGCCTGGCCGTGTGCGGTCTGTCGCTGCTTGTCGGCGCTCTGTAGATGATGTAAGCAAGTAGTCAGCGGGTTTGTAGGCATCCCGCGTTCCTGTAACCCGAGCGGACCGGTTTCCCGGGACGGGTTAGGCCACGGTGTTTGCTAGATTTAAATTATTTTTTTCATGCAAGCCACGGTTTCGTTACCGCCTGCTGCAGTATGGATGCGGGAAGCCTGCTAGTGTGCCAGGGCAGTGGTGCGGCGCAGTGCGCTGGCGCGGGCTGTGCAACAGAGGCGTGGAGGTAGACAAGCAGGCTCTTTGTTGCGGATGCCGCGGGACGACCCCCGCGCGCCGGTTTACAGAGCGCTACGGCAGCGACCAGCCAGGACGTCTATCCCGTGGGGCCGGCGAACTCGCCAGCGAACGCGCCGAACGCGCCCGTTGACAGCTGTTCGCAGGACGGCCGCGACAGGGCCGGGCCGCAGTGACGTCATGGTTGATAGCCCGCGGCCGTGGGCGCCCAGGTAGGCAGGACCCGCGCGGTGCGCTACAATTTGCCAGCGTCCGCCAAGACAAGGAGCCAGCCGTCTGGCACCGAGTACGTGCCCAGGAGCTCCTGCATAAGCTTGGCGCCACTGCGCCGGTCGGCATGCACTAGGCCGCTACTGGCCTCAGTCAACAAACATCACTTTTATTACACCAACTAGTTTTTTATACATGAATAGCCATAAATCGCGTCCCAGACGCCTAGATAACCAGTCCTCCACATAGCCCTTTAATTATGGATCCCGACGCCGGCTAGCGGCGCGGCGACCGCGGCCGCTCGACCTTGGCGTGCGTGGACGAATAGATGCGGCGGCGCACGCGGCGCAGCCGCTTCAGGATCATGTTGAGCAGGCGCGCGTAGCCGCTCTTTTTGGGCGCGCGCTTGCCGGGGCCCTGGTGGCCGTTGCGCTTGCGGCGCTGCTGGCGGCGCTTGCGCTGCTGCTGGTCGCGGCGGGCCTGCTTGCTCTTGCGCGCGGCGCGGGGGCCGGCGTTCGCAAACTCCTCGCCCGGCCAACGGCCGTAGATGCCGGCCTGCTTGAGCTCGCGGATCTCCTCGTCGCGGCGGCCGCCGTCGCTGTCGGAGCCGTCCGAGGCGTCCGACATCTCCGAGTCCGCCAGCGAGTCGTCCGAGAGCCCGTCCGAGAGCTCGTCCGAGAACTCAGCGTCCGAGTCGTCGACGCAGCCCTTCTCGGGGTCACTGCAGCGCATGCGCTTGGCCGGCGGCAGGTTGGTCACGTTCAGCGCCTTGAGCGGCGACTTGCTGTCGGTGACCTTCTTGCCGTGGCGCGTCGTCAGCGCGGGGTCGAACGGACCCTCATGGTGGTACGGCACCATGAACGTCGAGTCGAGCCGGTCGATCGTGTCCGCGTCCTTGTTGAGCGCGGTCGACCGCCGGGCGGCCGCGATCTCGACCGCGACCTTGACGCCGCGCACGGCGTAGTCAATCGGCGGCAGGTCGAGCTCGGTGGGCCCGGTCATCAGCAGCCGAGTGTCCGTCGAGTCGCTGATGTGGAACGGCACGCGTGTTGAGCGCTCCTTGCGGGCCAGCCGCTCGTGGAGCGCCAGCGTGCCTCCGGGCGAGATGTTCTCTGCCAATTTCATGGTGGTGATCTGGTTTTAGATCCGCCGAAGCGTTCGGGTGAAACGAGAGTCGTGGTTCTTTGGCGGGGTAGTCTTTCTCACGGAACCTGGTGTAAACGAGCGTAAGGTCGAAGGTGAGAAATAAATTCGAAATACCAAAGTCCTTTGGGTGTCTTCGTCGCCCGCCGAGAGCTTTATATCAAATCGACGGTTTGCGACCGTTGTCGGCAATACGGTTTGTGCGCTCGTTCTTCGTAGGAGCGACAAAGAGAGACGACAAGAGAGCTCGGCTATGAGCGGCGTTCGGCAACGGTTTTCAACGGTCTAGACGCCGCGTGGTTGTGCGCGTTCAACGGCTGTCGTTGTTTCGCTCCGTGGACCGTTGGGCCTCAACGGTTGCGTCCGCCGATTGCCGGCGATAGCCCCACATATCCGTCGACTGCCGGTCGCGTGGGGCGACAAGCGAGGGCTGCTCGTGGGGAGAGCGTGGACGACGAAGGCCGCGGATATCCGCGGGAGCGGAGAGGGAGGCAGCTGGTGCCGAGCCGCCGCTGACCTGGGCGGCAGCCTTGGAAAGGCTGGCCACCGGCAGACGGTGCCGGTGACCGGACAGCTCACTAGGCGCTGCGACGGCCGCCGGCGCAGTGACGCTGGCGAGGCGGGGTGGCAGATGCCGTCCCGGCCGATCAAGGCGCAGTTGAGGAAGAGCACACAGCGCCGCCACCGAGCGTACTGCTCGTTAATTGCGTCACCCCGGACTTGTGGCCTGTGAGCACTTTGCAATTGAGTTGGCCGGCCCGCGCCAGCGCTACTTCCGCGGGGTGGCGGGCACGTTTGCTGCTCGGGCCGAGTTCTTTGTTCGTTCTGGACGAGAAGCCAAAGGCTATCGAGACGGCGCACGCAGCACTCGGCCAATCAGAACGCAGACAATAAGCAGTCTCGGCCGCACGCCTCGATCGTGCGCAATGCCGTCGCCGGCGCCATCGGTTCCCGCAGTGCCCGCGACAACGAACGCGGGGAACAAGGCTGGGAGTTGGGAGCGGTGTGGCTTGTGGCGTTGGCGATGAGGCGGTGCGCGCCGCACGGCGTGCGGCGCCTCCCAGCCGCACCGCGCGCGGCTGGCGCCGCACACCGTGCGGCTGGCGTCCGGGCAGCCAGCCGCACTCTATGCGGCGCGCGCCCTGTCGATCAGCCGCGCGCGGCTCTACGCCGATCAGGAACGACACATGCATTTTGACACGTACAACAAATCATAAACCGAATAACAAAAAGGGGAAACAAGGAACCGCCGCGCAGCCGGTCGTCTATGCGGCCGCGCGGGCCGCATCGTGCTAACGATACATACGGCCCACACCTGGAGCTCGTCTAGACGGATTGTCCATGGTCGTAGGCCTCTAGAAGCCAAACGGGTTCTCGGCAGCTGCTGTTAGCTCGATCGTAGGGGTACTTACTGGCCGAAGCGAGGTTTGCCCGCCGCGACGCCGGCGGCTCGGGCTTGTTCATGCCGCCAAACGAGACCTTGGGCACAGGGCCGGTCTTGACGGGCTCGAGCGGCTTCATGAGGAACGAGTTCATGCCGGTGGGCTGCTGGCCCACGGACGGGCCACCAAAGCCGGTCATGGACGGCTGCATGCTGTTCATGGGCTGCATGCCGTTCATGGACTGCATGCCGTTCATGCCGTTCATGCCGTTCATGCCGTTCATGCCGTTCATGCCGTTCATGCCGTTCATACCGGTCGGCATCGAGCTCATGCCGCCCATGCCCATGCCCATGCCGTTCATGCCCATGCCGGTCGGCATCGGGTTCATGCCCATGCCCTGGTACGCGCCCATGCGGCCGTTGGACGCAAAGCTGTTCGGGAAGCCCGTCGCCGTCATCTGCTGCTGCGGCGGCGACGACATCATGGCCGCAAAGTTGGTCGTGAAGCCCGACGGCGCCGGGCCCGAGTTCTGGAAGCCGAAGCCGGTCGGCTGGGACGACAGCCGCTGGTTCTGCAGCTGCATGCTCAGCGAGTTCATCGACGGCTGGCCCGGCGACGAGAACGACGACTGCATCGGCGCGGACGCCATCGACGCCATCGGCGCAGACGTCACCGGCATCATGCCCGTCGAGTTCTGCTGGTACATGCCCGTCGACTGCGGCATCATGCCCGTCGGCGAGGCCAGGAACGGCTGCGGCTGGCTCGTCGGCTGCGCCTGCAGCGGCGCAAACGGCTGGCCGGTCATGGCCGGCATCTGTGCCGGCGCCGACGTCTGGAACGACGCCGGGAGCGCCGGCGCCGGCGGCGCGGCCTGTGTGGCCGGCCGGGCCGGCGAGATGGGCGTGTAGCTCGTCAGGTCCTTGAGCGCACCGGTCACGGCCGGGCTCGCAGGCTTGTCGGCGGCCGGCTTGGGCGTCCACGCGTCGTCGTCGAACTCGTTGAGCACCTTGGTCGCGCCAAAGCCGCCGTCGGACGCGACCGTCGTCGCCGACGTGCCCACCGTCGGCCGGCCCTTGCGCGTGGTGTTGTTTTTGAGCTCGCCGCCGGGGCCGGTCGAGAACAGCGGCTCGGGCGCGTCGGCCGCCGAGCCGAACGAGACGCTGCGGGCGGGCTTGCGGTTGAACTTCTGGTCGATGACCTTGTTGACGCGCAGGATGTCGCCCTCCTTGAGGCCGAGCGTGCGCATCACCGACGGCGTGATGTCCGGCAGCACCGACGAGTCCATCTGGTCCTGCTGGAAGTTGTTGGCGTAGCGCTGGCAGTTGCTGACGTCGACGCCGCAGCTCAGGAAAAACTCGAACCAGTCAAACTCGTCGCGGGACTTGGCCGTGGCCGCCATGACAGCCTTGGTCTGCGCGTCCGAGAGCGTGTCCGAGCGCATGGGCGAGACCGAGACCGCGTTCGAGGCCGAGGCCGAGCGGCCGCGGCGGTCCGCCGGCTTGTCCGCGTCCAGGTTGATGCCCGTCGCCGACTCGACGTACTCGAGGTCCTCGACCGACATCTTGGACGCGGCCACGGCGATCTTGACGCCGTTGAGCTTGTGCAGCTGGATCTTGCCGTCCGTGCAGCCCACGAACGCGGCCTCGACCTTGAACGTGCCCGTGCGGTCCGTCCACGTCCGCAGCTTGTTCGGGTCGGGTTCTGCGTCAGCGCGCGCGGCCGGGGACTTACTCGGCTTGGCCGGCGCCACCGGCGGCTCCGCGTCCGAGCGGTCGCGCTTGTGGCGCGAGCTCTGGCGCTGCAGCGGCTCGCGGTCGTCCTTGTCCTTCCTGGCCGACGACTTGCGCGGCGCGTGCTTGACGACCTCGACGTAGCTGCTGGGGATCACGCCCTCGGCGTTGTTGACCGCGTGCCGCACCATCCACCACTCGTCCGACTTCTGGTCGTCGATGATGAACACGTCGTCGCCCTCGCGCACCGTGATCTCGTCGTCGCCCTGCGCATCGAAGTCGTACAGGACCTTGCCGTACTTCTTGCTGGTCGCCGTCGACGACGCCGCGATGACCTCGCGCAGCCCGCTGGCCTTCTTGATGCCCACGACCTCGCCCATGGCCGCGATGATCTCGTTCGCGACCTCCTTGGACCCGGCGTGCAGGTCCAGCGACGCCGACGGGTGCTGGAACTCGAGAAAGACGTGCTTTTTCTCGTTGTTGTAGTTGACCAGGTTCGAGATCGACCACTGCTGCGGCGACGCGCTCGGCCGGTCCGGCGAGAACAGCACCGAGCCGTTGCCGATGGCCAGCGTGGCCTTGTGCTTCTTGCGGCGCGCGTCCACCTCCTGCACGTCCCACGTGTAGAAGTTGGACGAGTGCGACGCCGCCGGCGGCGGGCTCGGGCTGGCTGCCCGCGAGATCTGCGACGCGTCCGACGACGCCCGCGGCCGCCGCGGCAGCGCCGGCGCCTGCTCCTCGGCGTCCTCGTACACGTCCTCGTCCTCGACCGGGACCTCGTTGGAGTAGCTGGGGTACACCGGCGTCTTGGGCGGCGGCTGGAACTGCACGGCCGCGGCCGCGGCAGGAGCCGGCGCCGGCTCTGCCGCCGGCGCCGGGTTGAAGTCGATGTAGTTCGACGGCACGAACCCGTACTCGTCGGCCAGGCCCACCAGCGTCCAGTCGGGGTCCGCGCGGTCGTAAATGTCCAGCATGGCGCCCTCCTTGAACGAGACCTCCTCGTCTGTCTGCCGGTCGTAGTCGTACATTGCCCGCGCCTGCCCGCTCGGCTCGACCGCCTGGATGTAATTGTTGGGCACCAGCCCGACAGGCTCCTCCTCGTCCTGGTTCAGCACCCGTTTCTTGGCCTTCCACCACCCATCTTCGGTTGTGTTGTCGAGAATGTACAGCAGGTCGCCCTCAGCGAGCTCTATCTCTTGCTCGGACTGCGGCGCGTACGCGTACTGCGCGCGGTACACGCCCAAAAACGTCGACGGCATCGCGCTGCGTCGGTGCCGCTGCTGGCTGGATTGGCGACGGTGTCGGTGTGATCACAGGTTGGGTCGGATCTGGACGTTAGCACTGGTCGCGCCGCACCAAGTGCGGCGCTAGCTGCCGGGCGGCCCGCGCGGCCGCCAACGGGCGCGCCGCGGCCCGGCGCGCCCGTGGCCGCGCGGCTGCCGCCCGGCGGCCACTCCGCGCGCACCGGCTGGCCGGGGACGCGCCACCGGCCGGACACGGCCGCGGCTGCCCGTCCGGTCCGCAGAATCCGCCCGCCGCCGCGGCCAGCGCCGTCGCCGGCCGCGGCCAGCCGTCGCCAGCGCTGGCAGCGACAGCGACATGCCATTCGCCGCACCCGCTGCCGCTGCGCACCGCTCTGTGCCGCGCGCATCCGCTTACCGTTGAGGGCGTTGTTTGGTCAGGCAGACAACTGCATCCGCTTGTATCCCGAGACGCTCGTCCGAAACACAGCTGCACCTACCAATCTATCTCTATCGACTCCAATCACGCAAACGAACACCCGGCCTCCGGTTTCCGTGCGCTCTGTCGGTCGTGCGGTGTGTACTGCTTGGCTGGTATTATCGCCAACTTGCCCTCTTTTCTGGAGCGCCTCCGTGCGGCGTCACGTGTGCGTCTGCACGTGACGCACACGTGACGACAAAATTTCCGCAGATTTTCTCTGCAAACTTCTCACGACACACACCGCGGGACGATTGCACACAGAAGGTGAGTGCGGCAGACGACACGGCGCATGGCGCGGCCGGCGGCGGCGAGCCCGGACGGCTGGTCGCGCGCCCAGAAAACACGGCGACGCGAGGCGGCGTGCTCATCGGAGCGGGGGCTGCCAGCACTGGCGGCTTTTCCTGAAGGACAGCTGCCTCTGGCTGAACTGCCGCCGAGAGCATTGACGAGCTTCTGGTGGCGGCTCCACTGAGGACGTGCCCTCCGGCGGAATTGTGTGTTGGCGAGCGTTTGGCGGCGACTCAGTCGAGGCAGGCTCCCCAGGCGGCTATGCGCCACGGGGCAGCCACGACGGCGGTTCTATGACATCGGCAGCCACGACGGCGGCTATATGACCTCGGAGCTCTTGCCGGCAGCTCTCTGGCCGACGAGTCGGGCTCGAACCGGGGGCCGCCAGGCCGCCAACACACAATGCCGTCCGCAGGGCGCTCCGCCGCCGTCGCGACCGGAGACTCGGAAACGCGGCTATATGCGGCTATATGCGCTACATGGAATGCTGCAGGACGTCCTCTGGCCGCAGCTCCGTCGCGACTGCGCGCTGCGAGCAGGAGCTCGTGCTCCGCGTCAGGGCCGCTCGCCGAGTCGCCCCGACGGAGCCGCCGCCGGAGACCGACCATAGCCCCCGCGGCCGCCGTGCCGCATATAGCCGCAGCGGCCATGCGCCACACCTGCGCCACGTACACGCTGACCGACAGATGTTCTCGAGTCCTCTGCGGATAAACCTCCTGAAGACAGTGGCCGGGCGGGCAGCGCTGCGGCCGGCGTGGGCGCCCGCTTTCAGCACGTCGGCCCGGGCGTTCGAGTCCAGCGCGCAGCTGACAAAGCCGCTCAAGCTCAACGAGACGATCGCGCAGCCGTCGGCCAGCGACCTCCGCAAAGCGTTTGGCACGGTGCCCGCCGGCGTGCCTGCGCCGGCCGGCGCCGCGCTCTACGCCACGTTCAAGATCCACTCGCAGTCGTTCCTGGTCACGGCCGGCGACACAGTGACGCTGCCGTTCCGGCTCAAGGACGTCGCCGTCGGCGACGTCCTGCGGATCACGCAGATCGAGACGTTCGGCAACCGCAACTTCACGCTCAAGGGCGCGCCGTTCGTCGACGACAAGGTGTGCGTCGTGCGCGCGCGCGTGGTCGAGCACACCAAGGAGCCGCTGCGCGAGACGATCCGCACCAAGCGGCGCAACCGGCGCGTCAAGCACATCAAGAGCAAGCACCCCTACACGGTGCTGCGGATCGCCGAGATCGGCGTGGCGCCCGAGTAGTGTACATAGCCATTGCGTGTAGTGTTTTTGATATACATACAGCGTACATATACTTTCATACCGAAGAACTCCAAAATAAAGTGATACAGAAATAATACACTGGCGGCCGAGGCCGCCGTCTATGTCTCGCCAGGCGAGGTACTTTTGGGTGCTCCCGCACTATAATACACCGAGATAGTCCTCCTTGATGCTGCCGCTGTCTGTTAGCCTGCCCGGCCGCGCACTTACATGGCGAACATCTCGCTGACGTCGACACGGGTGCCGACGATCTTCAACCGCACGCGCGAGCCCTTCTCTATGGTCTGGTCCTCGGACACGTACGCGGGCGGGTTGAGGTTGGGGTCGAACCGCATGTCCGACGGGATGAGCTTGGTCGACACAAACACGCTGAGCGGGCCGACGTCCGCGAAGAACCCGATCTGCCGTCAGCGCCGCCGCGCGCGCACTTACGTTGTTGACCGACGTCACCACCGCGTCCACGACCTCGCCCTTGAACGGCTTCCACACAATTGCCCGGTACTTGACCAGGAACTCGGCGCCGCCGTTGCCAGGAATCACCCGGCCCTTGTCGACCTCTATCCGCATGCCATCCATCACGCATATGATGTAGCCGTACTCGCCGGAGCACGTTCCCTCGACGTCCTCGAGCAGCCGCGACCGCAGGTACGAATGCATTGTGGGGCCAAAGTACGTCGGCTGCAGCGTTATGCTGAGCGTGAGATCTTTCTGCGGACGTCAGCGTGGTCTGCGACACGCGCTCGGCGGGCGCGGCGGCTGGCGGCCGGCTGCCGGCCGTTTGGTCGCGGCCGGTCTGGACGTCGTTTGGACGGATCCGCGCGCGGCATCCGCCGGCGACATCCGCGCGATCGCCCGCGCGCCATCCTGCCCGTGCTGCTTACCAGGAAAAACATCGTTCGGATGCGCACGCGATACGTCCTGCTTGCTTCCTGTCGTGCTGGCCGCGAGAGAGAGCCGGCGTGAGAGATGAAAATTGTGCGCCAGCGCGCAAGAGCCCGGCGGCGGGACCGCATGCCACAAGTGCAGCTGCGGGCGACGGTTATGCCGACTACCCGCGCGGTGCCGCAGACATATGGCGTAACTGCACAATTGCGGGCCGCTAGTGCGCGTCCGCGCTCCGCCGCACAAAATCCGCCAGCCGCTCCCACTCAGCGGTGGCAATAAAACATTCTCGTCCACGATCAGATCACGGCCAGTCAACCTCACAGCGCACTGAGCGACAGCAGGCATCATGGGTGGCGATCTCAATCTCAAGAAGTCATGGCATCCCGGGTTGATGCGCAACCAGGAGGCCGTCTGGAAGAAGGAACGAGACGCCCTTGATGAGCGCAAGAAGATCGCCGAAAGACAGCGCGAGATCCAGGAGGAGCGCGAGCGCAATGAGCTGCAGTCTATGCAGGAAGCGGCTGGTGGCAGGAAGCGGGTCGATCGGCTCGACTGGATGTACGCGGCGCCGCAGGGCGGCACGCTGGGCGTGACCGACGAGGTCGAGGCGTTTCTGCTCGGCAAGAACAAGGTCGAGGAGCTGCTGCGCGAGCAGGATACGATGGGCACACTCAAGACGGACGACCGTGCGTTTATGGCGACGAACGCGAACGCAAACACGAGCCGCGACGTGGCCGCCAAGATCCGCGAGGACCCGATGATGACGATCAAGAAGGAGCAGCAGGCTGCTCTGATGGCGATTCGGAGCAACCCGCAGCGGCTGCGGGAGCTGCAGGCGCGGCAGGCGGCGCTGCGGCGGGAGAGCGAGCGGGGGGGCGAGCGCGGGCGCGACGACTCGCGGGAACGGCACAGGCGGAGCGATTCGCGGGAGCGCTCGCACCGGAGGAGCGACTCGCGGGAGCGCTCTCACCGGCGAAGCGACTCGCGGGAGCGCTCGCACCGGCGGGGTGGCTCGGACGAGCGCTCACGGCGGCGGAGCGACTCGCGCGAGCGCTCGCACCGCCACAGCGACTCGGACGAGCGCTCACACCGCCGCAGCGACTCACGCGACCGCTCGCACCGCCGCAGCGACTCACGCGACCGCTCGCATCGCCGCAGCGACTCGCGGGACCGCTCGCGCCGTCGCAGCGACTCGCGAGACCGTTCGCACCGCCACAGCGACCGGCGCTCGCGCTCGCGCTCGCCCGGCCGCCGTCCCGCTCGGCCGGCCGACCGGTCGGCCGCCCGGCCCGCCGCCTCGGACGACGACCGCGCCCGCAAGCTCGAGGAAATGCGCAAAAACGCCGAGGAACTCGAGCAGGTTCGGCTCCGGCGCATGGCCGAGAGCCGCAAGCGCGACGAGCAGGAGCGTGCGCTCGACGACGAGCGGCGCAAGCGCGCCGGCGAGTACGGCGCGTCCAACTTCATCCACGGCTTCAACCGCAGCGTGATTGAAACCGCCGAAAGCCGGCGGCGCGCGGTCGTCGCGGGCGACGAGTAGTGCGAATTTTGATAGACCTTCCCAATATACAGTACAATACATCACTTGGCCGACCGCTTCTGGCGGCCGGACTCTTCCGGCGTGAGCGCGTTGCCCTCCGGGTCGAAGAGGTCGCCGCGGGCGCTGGCCAGGCGCTTGATGTTGGCGGCCACGTCGCTCGTGTTGAGGTTCGAGATCGCGTGCCGGGCCTCGGACTTTGCCTTCTCCTCCTTCCAGCGCGGGTCCAGCAGCTCGATGCGCATGTGCTCCGAGTACTCGGCCGCCGGGATGAGCTCTTTGCAGCGCGGGCACTGCAGGCTCTCGGCGGCGCCGCGCTGGGCCAGCCGCGTGGACCCGGCCGCGCGGATGCGCATGTTGGGGAGCGTGGCCGCGGCCTTGGCCTCGGCCTCGGCCTGCCGTTGCCGCCGCAAGTTCTCCTGGCGCTCGCGGATGCGCGCCTCCTCCTCGGACTCGGCGGGCTCGGGCGCGGGCGTGGGCACGACCGCGGGCGCGATGCCGGCGCCCGGCGCCGGCGCCTCGTCGGTCGGCGGCGCCTCCTCGATGCGCAGCCGGTTGGCGTCGCCAAACAGCGACATGATCTGCTTCTGCTCGAGCGACGCGTGCTCGAGCTCGACCTTGGACAGCGGCGGCGGCAGGTCGATGTCGTCGTCCGCAAGCGTGAACTCGATGGTCTCGACGACCACAAAGTCGTGCCAGTCGATCTGGGCAAACGATACTGTCGTCAGCGCGCCCGGCCCGCCACTCACTCCGCTCGGCCTCGGCCTCGTCCGCGGCCTTCTGTGTCTCGGCCTTCTGGTACTGCTGCCACTCGGCGCGCGCGCGCGCGTTGTCCAGCACGCGGTACTTGTTGGCCACGTTCGCCTCGAGCGTGGCCTGCAGCGCCTTGGACGGCAGGATCACCTTGGTGTACTGCTCGACCAGCTTGGTGTAGTAGTTGTGCAGCGAGTGGTTCTGCCGCAGAAAGTCGAACTGGAAGTTGCCGACCTCCTTCTGCGCCAGCAGGTTCGAGAACGACCGCCCGTTGCGCGCCACAAACAGCGCCGTCAGCCGGACGATGTCCAGGTCCTGCGCCGAGATCAGCGGCAGCTTGGTCGCGAACTCAAACTCCGGCGGCTCGTCCGGGCCCTCGGGCTCCTCCTCGACGGGCTCGGGCGCCTTGGCCCGCACGCCGGGCCCCGCGCGGCCCTCCTTGTGCTCGTCCAGCCGCCATTCGTAGAACGGATAGTACGGGTCGGCGAAGGACAGGAACGAGAACCGCGTGTTGTTCTTCTCGTTTTCGCGGATCCGCGCTTCGAACTGCCGTCAGCGTGGCCGGCGCGCTCACGTACCGCACTGCCGTTGCGATGGACGTATCCAGCCGTCTTCTCGATGATTTCTGCCCGTCAGCGGGCTCTGCGCCGGTGCCGCGGCGGCCGCCACGGGCCGTCCCCGCGCCGCCGCGCCGCGCCATCGTACCTCGGATGTCCGGCGGCGGGATGATGATCCCCACCGGCGCCTCGATCGCGCCGCCCTGCGTCGCGCCGTCCGGCTTGGCCCCGTTCTCGCCTCTAGACGACATGGTGGTGCGGATGCGTTGCGGCGCGAGAAATTTTGCGGTGTAGGGAGCGCATAAGCGGCACGACGCCGCGGCACGGCAGTTGACCCGCGCGCGATCGACGACGTTCTATCAAGCACCGCACACCGCCACAGACGACCGAATCCATCCGAACGCGCCTGCCACGATGTCGGACGGGACCATTATCAAGGCCGAGAAGGACTTCACCGAGCAGCTCGACAAGGAGCTGCCCGAAATCGATGGCGTGCTGGCGGTACGGGCGCGCGCGTGCGGCGCTGACGACAGACCAACCTCCAGGGCGGCCTCGAGCGGCTGCTGGCGCTCGAGAAGCAGACGCGACAGGTACGGGCACGGATGGCGGCGCTGACATAGGCCTCGGACCTGGCGTCGACCGAGCGGCTGCTGCTCAGGATCGTGCGCGCGTGCAAGGAGGCCGGCGAGTACGGCGTGATGACGGAGCAGGTGCAGCTGCTGTCCAAGAAGCACGGCCAGCTCAAGCAGGCGATCACCAAGATGATCCAGGAGGTGATCGGGTTCCTGGACGATGTCACGGACCTGAAGACCAAGATCGAGGTGATCGACTGCGTGCGCACGGTGACCGAGGGCAAGGTAGGTGGGCGCCCGGGCGCGCTGACGGCAGATCTTTGTCGAGGTCGAGCGCGCGCGCGTGACGCGCACGCTGGCCAAGATCAAGGAGGGCCAGGGCGACATTGCGGCGGCGGCGGACCTGATGTGCGACCTGCAGGTCGAGACGTACGGCTCGATGAACAACCGCGAGAAGACCGAGTTCATCCTCGAGCAGATCCAGCTGTGCGTGGCGCGCGGGGACCACACCCAGGCCGGCATTCTCTCGCGCAAGATCTCGACGAGCTACTTCGACGACGAGGCCGTGGAGGACCTGCGCCTGCGCTACTACGAGCTCATGATCGTCATCGCGCTGTACGAGGACCGCTACCTGGACCTGTGCAAGCACTACCGCGCGGTCTACGCGACCAAGAGCGTGCGCGAGGACGACACCAAGTGGAAGGACGTGCTCAAGAACATCGTGTACTTCATCATCCTGGCGCCGCACGACAACGAGCGCTCGGACCTCATCCACCGCATCGAGGCCGACTCGAACCTGGTCCAGCTCGCGCTCGAGTCCGAGCTCATCAAGTGCTTCACGGTCGACGAGCTCATGCGCTGGCCGCGCATCAACGAGATCTACGGCGCCCAGCTGCGCTCGACGCCCGTCTTCGAGGTCTCCAACCCGAAGGGCGAGCAGCGCTGGGACGACCTGCGCAAGCGCGTCATCGAGCACAACATCCGCGTCATCGCCAAGTACTACACTCGCATCCAGACCGCGCGCCTCAAGACCCTGCTCGACCTGACCGAGCAGGAGACCGAGACCTACCTGTCCAACCTCGTCACGGCCGGCACCATCTACGCGCGCATCAACCGGCCCCAGCGGATAGTCTCGTTCGCCAAGCCGAAGGACGGCAACGACGTCCTGAACGAGTGGTCCTCCAACGTGTCGAGCCTGCTCGGCCTGGTCGAGACCCTCGGCCACCTCATCTCGAAGGAGGACCTCGTCAACGCCGCCAAGGCCTAGTCAATGCACATTCCGACTGTAGCTGCGCGACAGCCGCCCGCGGGGCGCTGGGTAGGGTGGCGCTGGGGGCGCACAAGCCCCCGGCGGCCGCTGCGAGGGGGCAGCTGCCTGCGGGCAGATGGCCCCATGTAGCCGAGACCGGCCGCACGCGGTGCGGCTCAGGCTGGCGAGCTGCTTGCGTGCCGTGCGGCTCAGTGGCGCGGCTGCTTGGTAGCCGCACGCGGTGCGGCTCGGTTGCGCGAGTTGCTTGGCAGCCGCACGCCGTGCGGCGCGGTCGTGCGAGCTGCTTGGTAGCCGCACGCCGTGCGGCTCGGTTGCGCGAGCTGCTTGGCAGCCGCACGCTGTGCGGCGCGGCCGTGCGCGCTGCTTGATAGCCGCACAGCGTGCGGCTCTGTCATGCACGGTGTTTGATAGACGCACTGCGGCTCCGCCGTGCCCGATGTTTGATAGCCCACGTGCACCACCCGCCGCCTACTTATACGCGCCCTCGCCGACCGCCGACCGCTCCGGCTCCGCGGCCCGGCCGTGGGCGCCACGCCGGCCGCGGTGCGCTGGCTGCGGGCTACGCGGCCGGGTAACTCGCGCCCCTGATAAGGCTTACCCGGCATCACCAAGCGGCCTTACCTCCACGATAGCGGGCCCGGCAGCAAACGACGAACGATCCGCCCGAGAAAGCACAGCCGGCAAGACCCGGCGGAGACAGAGACCGCGTGCATACACCAGCGTGGTCTACACGTGTCCCCGCCAGAGAGGATCAGATGTCGTGGACGGAGGGCCCCCCGGCGTGGGCCGAGGAGCGCGAGCGCGGGGCGGCATCCGTGTCGCGGGCGTCGTCGGTGCAGCGCGGCCGGCGGCCACGGCGCGACTCGGAGGCCACGGAGAGCAGCTACTACGGCGAGATGGCGCACGACCGCGTCTTTGACGGCCCGGTGTCCGAGTCGGTGCCGTCGTCGCTGTCAACGTTCCAGCACACGGGCCGGGCGCGGTCGCGGTCGAACTCGACGACGACGTCGTTCCGGTTCTTCAACCACGACGACGTCGAGCGCGACCAGGCCGTGTACGGCGACGAGAGCAGCGTGCGGTCCGAGTCGGTGCGCGGGCTCCGGCTGGTGCCGACGCGGTCGCAGCCGCTGCAGTACGACGAGTACACGCGGCCCGAGCCCGCGCGGCCGCTGCTCGGCGACGCGGACGAGCCGCGGCCGCCGAGCTTCGAGGCGCCGCCGGCGCTGCTGCAGCAGTCGGTCTACCTCGAGGAGGAGGACCTGATGATCGCGATGGCCGGCTACGTGACGAGCCCGCTGCGGATCGCGCTGTTTGTGCTGCTGTCGGTCGTGACCGGCGGCGTCGGGTACCTGCTGCTGCGGTGGTTCCCCAAGCTGCGGATCGCGCTGCTCGGCTACCGCGCGCCGCTGGGCGAGTGCGACTGGGTCGTCGTCGAGACGCAGTGGGGCGAGCTGTCGACGCACACGATCGCCAAGGAGGCCTACGGCCGGCCGATCTCGACCGTGTTCTCGGCCGGCGTCGCCCACAAGCCGTCGGCCGACGGCTACGACTGGGACCCGGCGCTGCCCACGCTGCACTACTTTGACTACCGCTACACCCGGCTGATCTTCCACCCTGCCGAGGGCCGCTTCGAGCTCAACAACGCGTGGAAGGACCCGAACTGGACCGCGCTGGCGCACATCCGCGACGGCATCGACACGGCCACCGTCGAGGAGCGCCAGCTCGTGTTCAGCTCCAACAGCATCGACATCGACGACAAGACCGTGGCCCAGCTGCTGGTCGAGGAGGTCCTGCACCCGTTCTACATCTTCCAGGTGTTCTCGATGGTCCTGTGGTCGCTGGACGAGTACTACTACTACGCGGCCTGCATCTTCTTCATCTCGGTCGTGTCGGTCGCCAACACCGTCGTCGAGACGCGCGCCAACATGCGGCGGCTGCGCGAGATCTCGCGGTTCGTGTGCCAGGTCCGCGCGCTGCGCGACGGCTTCTGGGTCTCGATCCCGTCGTCCGAGCTCGTGCCGGGCGACGTCTACGAGGTCTCGGACCCCGGCCTCAGCTACTTCCCGTGCGACTCGGTGCAGCTGACCGGCGACGCCATCGTCAACGAGAGCATGCTCACCGGCGAGTCCATCCCGGTGTCCAAGTACCCGGCCACGGCCGAGACGCTGCAGCTGCTGGCGGGCATGCGCACCGTCGTCGTGCCGGACCTGGCCAAGTCGTTCCTGTTCTGCGGCACCAAGATCGTGCGCGTGCGCCGGCCCGAGTCCGGCGAGCACGGCGTCGCGCTCGCCATGGTCGTCCGCACCGGCTTCAACACGACCAAGGGCGCGCTCGTGCGGTCCATGCTCTTCCCGAAGCCGTCGGGCTTCAAGTTCTACCGCGACTCGCTCAAGTACATCGCGTTCATGGCGCTCATGGCCGCCTGCGGCTTCGTGTTCTACACGATCGACTTCATCCGGCTCGGCCTGTCCAAGAGCCTGATCGCGTTCCGCGCGCTCGACCTGATCACCATCGTGGTCCCGCCCGCGCTGCCGGCGACGCTCACGATCGGCACCAACATCGCGCTGACGCGGCTCAAGAAGAAGAACATCTTCTGCATCAGCCCGAACCGGGTCAACGTCGGCGGCAAGCTCGACATTGTGTGCTTCGACAAGACGGGCACGCTCACCGAGGACGGCCTGGACGTGTTTGGCGTCCACGCCGTCGAGAACGGCGCGTTCACGGACCTGGTCACGGACGCGGCCGCGCTGCTGCCGGCGTCGCCGCGCCACGCCGACAAGCAGGCGCCCGGCCGCAGCCGGCTGGCGCTGCTGTTCACCATGGCCACGTGCCACTCGCTGCGGCTCATCGACAGCGAGCTCGTGGGCGACCCGCTGGACCACAAGATGTTCAAGTTCACCGGGTGGTCGTACGAGGAGGAGGGCGCGCGCCTGGACGCCGGCAGCCGCGCGTCGCCGACCGACGACCGGCTGGCGACCGAGTCGCAGAAGCTGGCGCCGGCGGTCGCGCACCCGCCGGCGGCCCTGGCGCCGCTGATCGCGGCCGACTCCGAGGCCGGCTACGAGAAGGTACGCCCCGCGTGGCGCCGCTGACCCCAGGACAACGCCGACCTCGGCATCATCCGGCTGTTCGAGTTCGTGTCGCAGCTCCGCCGCATGAGCGTCGTCATCAAGCGCTTCAAGGACACGGGCATGCAGGCCTACGTCAAGGGCGCGCCCGAGATCATGCGCGACATCTGCCGGCCGGAGACGTGTAAGTGGCTGTGCGGGCCCGCTGACCCAGTCCCGGACAACTACGAGCAAATTTTGGATTACTACACGCACAAGGGCTACCGCGTGATCGCGTGCGCGGCCAAGCCGCTGCCGAAGCTGACGTGGTTCCGCGCGCAGAAGCTGCGGCGCGAGGACGTGGAGACGGACCTGGCGTTCGTGGGCCTCATCGTGTTCGAGAACAAGCTCAAGGACACGACGGCGTCGATCATCGCCGAGCTCAAGGCGGCCCGGCTGCGCACGGTCATGTGCACCGGCGACAACGTGCTGACGGCCATCAGCGTCGGCCGCGAGTGCGGCCTCGTCGACCGCGCCGTGCCCGTGTTTGTGCCGCACCTGACCGCCGGCGTCGACCACGTCGAGTGGCAGTGCGTGGACG
Organism: Neoaidaea tothii; assembly: GCF_038497935.1. Classification (NCBI taxonomy): domain Eukaryota; kingdom Fungi; phylum Ascomycota; class Lipomycetes; order Lipomycetales; family Lipomycetaceae; genus Neoaidaea; species Neoaidaea tothii. The sequence continues at coordinate 127,703 of NW_027117993.1, forward strand.
ACCCCGAGCTGCGGCTCGACTCGCGCATGCTGCTCCCCCTGCCCGCGCCCTCGGCGTACTCGGCCGACCAGATGCGCCGGTACTCGCTCGCCGTCACCGGCGAGGTCTTCCGGTTCGTCATCAACTGCGGCTCGCCCGAGCTGATCGAGCGCATGCTCATCAAGGCCGACATCTACGCGCGCATGTCGCCCGACGAGAAGCACGAGCTCGTCGAGAACCTCCAGGCAATCGACTACTCGGTCGGCTTCTGCGGCGACGGCGCCAACGACTGCGGCGCGCTCAAGGCGGCCGACGTGGGCATCTCGCTCTCCGAGGCCGAGGCGTCCGTCGCCGCGCCGTTCACCAGCCGCATCTTCGACATCTCGTGCGTGCCCAACGTGATCCGCGAGGGCCGCGCGTCGCTCGTCACGAGCTTCAACTGCTTCAAGTACATGTCGCTCTACTCGGCCATCCAGTTCACGACCGTGGGCATCCTCTACAAGAACGGCACCAACCTGGGCGACTTCCAGTTCCTGACGATCGACATGTTCCTCATCCTGCCGATCGCGGTCTTCATGGCCTGGGCCGGGCCGTACCCGGTGCTGTGCCCCAAGCGGCCGACCGCGAACCTGGTCTCGCAGAAGATCCTGATCCGGCTCGTCGGCCAGATCCTGATCTCGGTCGTGTTCCAGTTCATGATCTGGCTCCTCGTCCAGCGCCAGCCGTGGTACATCCCGCCCGTGCCCGGCTCGGACGACTCGCACGTCAACAGCTCGGACAACACGGCGCTGTTCCTGTCGTCGTCGTTCCAGTACATCTTTATCGCCATCGTGCTCAGCGTGGGCCCGCCCTACCGCGAGCCCTTCTACAAGAACGGTAAGTGTCCGCCGAGCGCGCTGACCCAGTTCCGTTCATGGTCACCATCGCCGCCACCACCGCGCTCATGCTCGCCATCCTCTTCCGCCCGCCGCAGTGGGTCTTCAACCTGCTGCTGCTGACCGAGATGACGACGCGGTTCAAGGTCACGATCGTGCTCTTTGTGTGCATGAACTTCCTGTGCTCGTGGCTGGGCGAGAAGTACGTGTTCCTCTCGCTCTCGACGTTCATCACCCACACCCGCCGCTCCTTCCACGGCGGCCGCCGCAAGCAGCGCAAGAAGTTCAAGCTGCTCAAGCTCCAGCAGGAGTACCTGCTGGACCACGCGTAGTCTAGTTTAGCCATTGGCCTCATGGGGACGGAATCAATTGAATAGTATGGTACATCTCGATTCTAGTCTATGATTCGATGCTCAGTGCTCCTCCTTGTGCTCCCCGTGCGCCTCGTGGTGGCCGTGGTGGCCGTCCCAGGGGTGGCGGAAGCCAAACAGCACCGGGGCGTCCTGTTGTCAGCGATGCCGCGCGTGCACTTACGTTCTTCAGGCGGTAAAACACCCAGAACCACATCGTCGCGCCCAGCAGCTTGGCGCCCCACTTGTGCACCGCGCGCGGCGGGTGGATGTGGATGGGTCCGCTGTACGTCTTGGGGCCGTGGTGTCCTCCAGCCATTCTGCGGGTCAGCATTGTCGGCTGCGCGGGCGGCTGGGCGGCGGCGCAGGCTGGCGGGCGTTGGCGCGGGGGGCTCTGCAGACGGCTGCGACTGCTGACGGTGCTGGCTCGAGCGATGAAGGCCCGCCACGAGCGCCCGGCGGCGGCCACGCTGAGAGGAGGCTCTGTGGGCGGCTAGATGCCGTAGAGCATATAGCCGCTGCGTGAGATTGCCGCACCTGCGCTCAGACGGCCGCCCTCGACGGCGCCACCGCCGGAGAGTCGCCAGAGACTCCGGCAATCACCCGGCAGAGCTCAGCCGCAGCAGCGGGCGAGAAGCAGCCTGTCGGAGTTGCCGCCAGGACCGCCAATGGGCAAGCCTTTGTATCGCACGCCAGGGCCGGGCCATCGATCGGGGCCACGCCGGTCGGCTGTGCCTGCCCGGCCAGAGTTCTGCTCGGTCCCTGCCAGTCGCCAGCCTGCGCCGAGGCCTCTGCCGCCGCATCCGTCGGCCTACCTTTCTTGATGAGTTGTGGGTGTCGAGAAAACAGTTTTCGCGATGGGGGATGTAAGTAACACGTGACGAGTTATAATAGTGCGCGCTTGATTGGTCGAGCAGCAGACCGGGTAAATGCGCCGCACGCCGTGCGGCGCTCGGGATGGCGCGCACCGGCACCGAGGAGCGCAGGCCGCCGGCGATATGAGAGCTCTGGGCGCGCGTGCGGCGGACCAAACAAAGAGCTTCTGATGCCGGGTAACTGAGCCGCAGGGCGTGCGGCGCATTCGGCTGCCCGGCCAGTCCCTTGGCTCAGGCTGAGGAACACGCAAGCACACGATGCACCAATGTGGCTTGTGTGAGGCTCGAGAAGCCCGCGGACTCGTCAATGATCAGCCTCCGGGACGACTCCGTTGGGGCAGCTAGGCGTGGACTGCGGCACGAGGATGTGTGAGCCGCACACCGTGCGGCGCATGCTGCAGACCACCACATCTGGCACGGCCGGGCTCAGCAGCCCACACGTCCAGCAGCCCACACGTCGCTGATCGTCGGCACCTCGGGCGATCTGTCAGCCGGCCGCGACCTGCGAGCCAGGCGGATCCATGCGCGCAGTGTGCCTGCCAAGCGTCCGCAGCCGGAGCGTGCTCGGAGCAGCCGCAGCCGCGTCGGAGGGAGCCGCACGCGGTGCGGCGCACGCGCCGAGTCGCCGCCGGAGGCTGTGCTCCGGCGGATCCCGTAAAGGCAGGCGCTCCCAGCGCCGGGTAACGCCGTAAGACGCCGTAAGAAGCCGGGGCCGCACGCCAACGCACGGCCGAGCGCAATGGCGCCGCCGGGACCGGGCGAGTCGCCGGCGAGCCGCCATGTCTGCAAGCGCGACGGCGACTCGCGCATGGGCCGGGCCAGTCGCGGCGCGGCCGCATATAGCCCGGCGGCGGCCGGGTAACTCGGAGCGGATAGGGTGCGGCGACCGACCCACCGCCGCACGGCGTGCGGCGTACGCTCGCTAAGCTAGCTGCCGGCCCTAGCCCGGCGCCACCGCTGCGAGAGTCACACAACGTCCGGCCAGGGCCCGGCCCGGGTCTGGCCGCCCACGAAAAAAAGTCGGTCGACGCGGTGCACGCGCGGCGTGCGGGCTGTCGTCCCGTCAGGGATCGCCGGGCCGACGCCGGGCACACGCCGAGCTCGCGAAGCCGACCGTTGTATCACGCCACGCGACGCCGCACAGCGTGCGGCTCAGCGCGTTTCGCCACCCTTATCTCCCAACCAGAGTCACCGCGATCAGCGCCGCGTGCCCGCGTGCGCCCCGGGCCAGCGACGCCGGGAGGTTATGCCAGAAAGAAGCCTCGAGCGCCGGCTATTTTTCCGTAGCTCGAAACGGCAGCGTCGGCGCCGTCCTAGGCGTTCTTTGTGGATAGTTTAATCTGGATTGCCGAAACGTAGACATCGGAACGTCTGCCAAAGCTTATCGGCTCGGCGCCGCGCCCCTTGGCCAGGCGTGGCCGGAGCGAGCGCGGCCGCCAGCGCGGCGTGCGCCGGCCACGGCCCGTGTGGGCCCGCGGCCGCGACGTATATATACCGCGCACTGCATGCCAGGTCCTCCTCATCTCACCGGGCTCCCAGCATGGCCTCCACATTCGACATCATCGGCAACCTGCCAATCGACATCGTGCCCAACATAGTGGCGTACGTGCCGCGGTACACGGACCTGATCAAGTTCCAGCAGGTCTCGCGCGCCTGGCGGCACATCTTCACCAACCCCGTCACGTACGCGACCATCGCGCGGCCGGCCGGCGTGGACAACCTCGCCAATGACTACGCGGACGAGTCGGCCATCGACAGCTCGATCGGCTGCTACTCGCGGTTCCTGGAAAAGTGCTACAGCCAGCACGCGGTGCTGACGCTGAACCTGTCGGACACGCACAAGTTCACCGTGCCCGAGACCATCACGACCCAGGTCGCGGCCTCGGCCTACTCGACCGAGTTTCTCGTGCTGTACCTGCGCGGCTCGCACTCGTTCCTGGTCTGGGACTTTGCGGCGCCGACGCTCGAGCCCTACGCGATCCAGCTAGGCTCGACCCGCGTCTCCCAGCTGTTTGTGTCCGACCAGGGCGGGTTCCTGGTCTGGCGCGAGCAGGAGCAGGCGGGGCTGTTTGTGTACCACCTGCGGGGGCGCGCGGCGGCGGCGATGGAGCCGTCGGCGTCGGCCGCGTCGGCCGGCTCGGCCGTGTCGGCGGCGGCCTCGCTCTTCGACGCGCCCTCGCCGGCGTCGTCCGCGTCGTCCGCCGGCTCGCCAGGCCCCGCGCCGGCCCCGGCCGCCCGCGACCCCTCGGGCTTCGTCGACCGCACCGACAAGGCCCTGCTCGACGTCTACCCGTTTCCGCCGCTCTGCCGGCCCGCTGGCATCAACCCCTTCTCCTGCGACGGCCAGCACCTCGTCTGCCGCTTCGAGGTCGTCACCGGCTCGCCCAAGAAGTTCGTCCACGTCTGGGACGTGGTCTCGCGCGAGCTGATCTCGTCCTTCCCCTACTCGGACAGCGGGTTGTGGGAAACGTCGGGCATCCTCGCCGACAAGAAGATCTACCTGTTCTCGATCCCGCCCAAGGCCGAGGAGCTCAACATGATGTTCCCCTTCCCGGGGTTCTGCAAGATCTACGACCTCGAGGGCAACGTCAAGTCCATGATCGGCGTCCTGCCCGGCACCGAGTTCAAGTTCAACCGGATCTTCCAGCCCGCGTGCCGCGACGGCAAGATGTCGTACTGCATCTTCCGCCAGGGCTTCCAGGGCATCTCGCTCTCGACCATGACCATCGACGAGAACACCGGGGTCGGCAAGGAGCAGAAGTTCCACCCGGCGATCGTCCAGGCCGAGGTCGACAAGTACGACAACTTCTACCCCGTGCAGGAGGCCATTTCGCAGGCCGACAGCCGGTGCGTCTACGCGTTCCACGCCATGTCGGCCGACAACGCCATCTCCGGCGAGATGGAGGTCTGGGACACGCTGCACAACACGTCGCGCAAGTACGAGATGCCCAACGTGCGCGCCGTGTTCGGCAACGAGTCGTTTTTCTGCAAATTCGTCAACCGCGATCTGATCGTCCACAGATACCGCGGCTACCACGAGCGGCCGGTTCCCGTGGCCTAGTTTTGGAGGGCGTGTAAACTATGTATTCTAGAGGTGCATCCCGGCGCCGCGAAACAGGCGCCGGCCGGAATGAAAGGAATTAATGTACAAGGTCGCGGCAGGCCTGGCGCGCGGCGTGCTCGAGCGACGAGCGCGCCCAGTCCTGGGTGGAGCGGGCGGCCGGCGGGCGGCCGGCGCGGGCGCGCACGTACGCGTCGAGGCCGGCGTCGAGGCCGGCGTCGAGCCCGGCGGTCTGGGCCAGGTACGCGACCGCCTGGCGGCCGAGCGCGCGGTCGTCGCGCCACAGCCGCGCGACCATCTGCGCCACCGCGTGCCACACGCTCTCGTGACCCGGCGCGTACCGCACCGCCAGGTCCACCGCCTCGCGGTGCACCGCCGCCGTCACCGCCACATCGAAGTAGCCCCCCAGCAGCCAGTCCACAAAGCTCCAGCCCGAGATGTCGCTCGGGTGGTCAAAGCACCAGGCCTTGGTCTCGTCCAGCACGCGCGCCAGCGCCGGCGGCGTCTCGTCGGCCACCTGCTCGACCAGCCACCGCGCGTAGCCCCAGCTGTAGTAGTTCTTTGGGTGGTTCTCGCCCGCGATAAACACCAGCGCCATCTCGCTCGCCAGCACGGCCTCGTCGATGACGTCGTACAGCTGGGCGAGCGTCTCCTTGCGGTAGTTCCACAGCAGCGGCGACTTGCTGTGCTTCTGCAGCTTGCTCATCTGGATCGTCGTCAGCAGCTTGAGCTCGCCCGCCCACGTCACGTTGCCGCCGCCGCCGTCGCGCAGCCGCCGCCGCGCGTTCAGCGCGGTCGAGTTCTCGCTGCCGATCAGCAGCAGGCACATTGACGCCTGCGCGACCTCCTCGGCCTCGTCGGCGGTCCACGCCGGCTGCGCCCGCAGCCGCACGAACCGCCGCCGCGCGTCCACAAACGTCTCGATCAGCAGCGCCTTGGGGATCGCCAGCAGGCCCTCGCCGGGCACGACGATGAACGGCATGTACGCCGCATCGTACACGTCCGCCAGCTGCGAGTTGCGCGCGTCCTGGCCGACCAGCACCGCCGTGTCCAGCGCCGGCGCCGTGTTGAGGTACTCGATGCGGTCCCTGTCGTCAGCCCGGCCATCCCATCCGGCACCTACACCCGATCGTCCAGCAGCGCTCGGTACAGAAGCTCGACGCGGCTCATGGGGGCGTGTGGTGGTGCAGGATGTCCCATCCGCGTACGCTACGCCCACTACAATTCGCGCGGCGTCCGCGGCCCGGAAAGGCAAGTGCTCAAACATCCCGAACAAGCATTATTTTACTACCTAGTATATTACTGTCACAAAGTTCTACAAAAAAACACACGCAGCGCATCTATTTGAAGACCTTGCCGTCGACGATCTCCTTGGAGACGCCGTCGACTACGTAGGGCTTGTCCCAGGCCCACATGTCGTTGACAAACTCCTTGTCCTCGGGCTTGGCGGCGTCGAGCTTGGTGAACTCGTACGACTCCCAGTCAGGAGCGACGTCGAACGCGGGGACAGCGTCCTGGCCGCGGACGAGGAACGCACCGACGATGCCGTTGTTGTTGTTCTCGCCGAACACAACCAGGCAGCCGAAGAGGTACTTGGTCGAGGCCGACAGGCGGTTGAAGAAACCGCCGACGAGGTTGTTCGACATGAACGTGAGCGTGAGCTCGCTGTCGTACTTGTACTTGACCTTCCACAGCGAGTACTCCTCCGGGTTGTAGTGCTCCCAGAACCAGGGGAGGGCCACCGGGCGGGTGTCCTCGTTCGAGTACTGGCGCTTCCACTCGTCGAGCGGGAGCGTGGCCTTGCCGAGCGCCTCGAGGGGGTGCTTGGGCTTGGCCTCCTTGGGGGCCTCGTCCTCGACGGCGGCGGCAGCCGGGGCGGCGGCCTTGGGGGCGGCCTCCTTCTTGGGGGCGGCCTCCTTCTTGGGCGGCGTGTACTTGACGGGCTCGTCAATGTACTTGGGCTCGCCGTAGACGGACTTGTAGATGTCCTGGTTGATGACCAGGTCGAGCCATCTGCTGAAGGCAGGGAACGACGAGCGGAACGACGTGCCGAACACGTTGGCGACACCGCGCGACGCCATCGACGCCGAGAAGATGTCGGCCAGCGTCAGGCGCTCGCCGACGAGGTACGTGTTCTCGGTCAGGTACGGCTCGAGGAAGGTCGACACCAGCTGGCAGTAGTCAGCCTCGGCCTTCTCGACGCCCTTCTTGTTGTACGGGTCAAGGCCGACCAGGGGGCGGAACCAGGCCGAGAGCTTGGGGCCTAGCTCCATGTTCGAGAACGACATCCACTTCACGATCGACGCGTACTCCTTCTTGGTCGAGCCAAGGAGGGTGGTCTCGGCGATCTGGCTGGCGACTGCCATTGTTAGTCTGGGCATACCAAACACGTGGCTGCAGGTCGTGTCAGGAGTTTACACAAATGTCGACAGGTCTGGCCGGCTGTTTGGACCGGCCTCTTAAGACAGGGATAACATTGTTCATCATTCGAACCTGCAGCCGCGCCCGTCTCACTTACAGTACAGCTGGATGGCGATGGTCTCGTGGAGAGTGAAGCCGTCAGCGCCGATGAAGGCGGGGATCTTCTTGTGGGGGAACTTGGCCAGGTACTCCTCAGAGAAGACCTTCTGGGGACCGCCAGTGTGGACCAGCTCGACGTCGAGACCGGCCGCCTTGGCGACAGCCAGGCACGGCATGGTGCGGGGGTTGCCCTGGAGGGAGAGTCAGTGCCTGGTCGAATTGAGTGCGGCGGTCGGCGGGTGCCCGCCCACGCCCGCCGCTCGTTGGCGGCCGGCTGGTCGCGTGTTCCGCCCTGTGACTGCTCAAGCTTACCTCAAATCCGTAGAGCTTTCCAAAAGACATTTTGTACAGGTAGTTTGCAGACACAAAAGGATCTTGCGGTACAATTAATATTTAAAGGATTCAAAAAAAAATTTTCGCATAGTGTTGCACCACAAGTGTACACAGTTCAGCAAACGTGCTGAGCCCTACGCCACGGCGTGTACTCAGGAGTGCGCAACCGCCAGGGCGCGTCGGCGTCGGCCCTAGCCCTGTAATGACCGGGTAAACACGCACCCGCCGGGTAAGCGGCCATCCTCCCGCCCGCTCCCGTGGACGGCATTGACTTTGGCAGAGTTTTCAGCGGAAAAAAAAAATTACCGACCGTCGGCCGACCTGGGATCCGCAAACCCTCTCACGCGCACGACAGACAGGCCACATAGAGGCGCCGTGCATCCCGCAGTCAATTCGCCCCAGCCAGAGCCAGAGCGTGTCTTTGGACGGCCAGCGGAGTGCACAGCGAGCAAGAGCTAGAGCAAACGACCACGCAGAGTGCAGCCGCGACCACCGCCATGGAGTGGACTGCATCCCTCAGCGCCCGGCTCGCCCGGCTGGCCATCGGCCAGGCCATCCGGCAGACGCCCCGGAGCGGCGTGCGCATGATGAGTTCGTCCGCGGTACGCGCTGCGGACAAGACCGCCGTGCCGGTCCGGCCGGCGTTTCTGCCCCGGCAAACGGCAGAGGAGGTGGCCGAGCTCACCCGGCGGGTGCCGGTTTCGCCGTCGTACTTCACACTCAAGCCGGAGCACAACGACCTGATGATCTACCTGAACTCGCTCGTGTCCAAGTACAGCGCGCTGCCGACCGTGACACGCGAGCACTACGGCAACATCACATTCATCTCCAAGGAGGAGTTCCTGTCGCAGGCCAAGCGCAAGTCCAAGGACTACACCGACTTCCTCAAGGTCATCAACCGGCTGCTGTGCATCGACCCGCAGCTGCGGCCCGAGGAGGTCGACAAGGTGCTGCAGCAGTACGTGAGCATCCAGAAGCTCGAGGACCGGCTGGCGCGGCAGCGCAAGGTCGACAAGCTCGGCCGCGCGTACGGCACCGGCCGGCGCAAGAACGCGACCGCGCAGGTCTGGCTCGTCGCCGGCGAGGGCAAGGTCCTCGTCAACGGCAAGTCGCTGGCCGAGCGCTTCGGTCGCATCGACAAGCGCGAGGCCGCTGTGTGGCCGCTCAAGGTCGTCCAGGCCGAGACCGCGTTCAACGTGTTCGCGGTGTGCCACGGCGGCGGCACGACCGGCCAGGCCGAGGCCATCGCATTGGGCATCTCCAAGGCCCTGCGCGCCTACAACCCGTTCCTCATCTCGCGGCTGCGCAAGGCCGGCTGTCTCAAGCAGGACCGCAGGGTCGTCGAGCGCAAGAAGCCCGGCAAGCTCAAGGCCCGCAAGAGTCCCCAGTGGGTCAAGCGTTAAGGGCTACGCGTCCGATGTACATTCTGCAACCGGCGTCATCCGACGCCACGACTCTTGTTACTTGTTTTCCTGTGCTCTGATGCATCCTGCATGTAAGCGTTCTGTTCGTTCCGATGATATTGTACATATGTGAATAGGAACTAGTGCGCAACGCACGACTACAGCTGCCCGCGGCCGCGCGCCCGTCTAGAACAGGTCCAGCGTCATGCTCTGGGCGATGTTCTGCCGTCAGCGCCGTGCCGCCGCGCCCACTCACCGTGTTGCCGACGAGCTTGACAAACTCCTCGAAGCTGATCTTGCCGTCGCCGTCTTCGTCGGCCTCCATGATCGTCTTGTCGACTATTTGCTGCAGCTGCTGCGCCTTGAGGTTGTTGCCGACCATCATCTTCATGACAATGAACAGCTCGCCGTTGGAGATGTAGCCGTCGCGGTCGATGTCGTAGACGTTGAAGGCGACTGCGGTCAGCGCGGTCGGGGGTATGCTTACAGCGCAGCTTCTCCTCACGGCCGCCCTTGGACGAGAACGCCGAGAGCGCGGAGATGAACTCCTGGAAGTCGACGTCGCCGCCGCCGTCCTCGTCGAAGATGGCAATGAGTCTGCTCGCGAGCGGGTTGGTCGCGATCGCCGGCACGACCAGGAACTCGCTCTTATCGATCGTGCCCGAGCTGTCCTTGTCGAGCTTCATGAACCGCTTGCGCAGCCGGTCAACCTCGTCGTGGTCGACTGCGGTTAGCTGTGCCCGGTTCGCTCGACTCACAGTTTGTCGTCTCGACAATCTCGTCGAGAAGTTGCGACCCTCCGGCTCCCATGGTGGCTGCTAGTACCGATCGCCGGTGAGATGCTGTGCACGTGTCTGGCCCGGTCTCAAGGCTGCGTTTGTTGGCTGCTGGAGTGCTCAGAGTCTGCCCGCTATTGCAAATTGCGACGTGCCGTCGTGGAGGTGTCTGTCCTGCGATCCCTAATTATTCGCCGCTGGCGAGCACTGGGGTGGGTGTGCTTACCCGGACAAGTTGCCACGGCAACTGGGACGTGCGGCGCGCGCCGTTGCCACGGCAACCTGCGCGCTGGCCGTCCCCCGAAATCGGAGGGTAACCCTAGCCCTTAAATCGCTGGCCTCTATCGGCAAAAAATTACTCTACGTCGACGAGTCCACGGCCAAGTGCGCACACCGAATCGCTAGTCTTTCCGACGCTCTCCGCACACGCTCCGGACACCAGCCCTAGTAGCCGACTACGGGTACACGACGCACTTCTTGAGGTACGAATTGCGCCTGCTGGCCGGCCGCCGCCCGCGCGAACGCCGCACCGTCGACAATTTTTTCTGGCCGGCCGCCAGCAATTGTGAGTCACAGGGCTGACGGCAGACCATCCGAACGGACAGTCAGTGATCCCACAAGCGTCGCTTCATCAAGGTATGTGTGTCACGGATGCCGTTGCGGAGACAGCGCTGACAAGCAGCACCATGGGCAAGTCTTTTAAAATCTCCGTCCCGTGCTCGTCGGCCAACATTGGCCCCGGCTTCGACGTGATCGGCCTGGCGCTCTCGGTGTACCTTGAGATGGAGGTGCGCATTGACGAGAGCGCCGCCGGCGTCGCGCAGAACTGCCAGCTGTCGTACGAAGGCGAGGGCGCCGAGAACCTGCCGCTCGAGGCCGACAAGAACCTGATCACGCGCACGGCGCTGTACGTCATGCGGTGCAACGGTGTGCGCACGTTCCCGGCGACGACGTTTATCCACATCAAGAACCCGATCCCGCTCGGCCGCGGCCTCGGCTCGTCGGGCGCGGCTGTCGTCGGCGGCATCATGCTCGGCAACGCGGTCGCCGGGCTGGGCCTGTCCAAGGAGCGCATGATGGACTACTGCCTGATGATCGAGCGCCACCCGGACAACGTTATGGCTGCCATGATGGGCGGCTTTGTGGGCTCGTACCTGCGCGACCTCGACGAGAAGGACACCGCGCGCAAGGAGATCCCGCTGAGCGAGGTCCTGCCCGAGCCTGCCGGCGGCATCGACACCGGCGTTAAGCCGCCGGAGCCGCCGATGGCGATCAGCAACTACATCAAGTTCGACTGGTGCCGCGAGATCAAGGCCGTGGCCATCATCCCGAACTTTGAGCTGGCCACGTCGAGCTCGCGCAGCGTCCTGCCGGCGACGTACGCGGCCAAGGACGTTATCTTCAACATCCAGCGCGTGGCCGTGCTCACTTCCGCGCTGTGCCGCTCGCCGCCGTCGCCAGACCTCATTTACGCGGCCATGCAGGACAAGATCCACCAGCCGTACCGGAAACACCTGGTAAGTGCGTGCGCGCTCTCGCTGACCCAGATCCCTGGTCTTAGCGAGGTTCTGGCCAAGATCACGCCGCAGTCCAACCCTGGCCTGCTCGGCATCTGTCTGTCGGGCGCGGGCCCGACCATCCTGGCGCTCGCTACCGAGAACTTCGACGCCATTGCCGCCGACATCATCGCCATCTTCGCTAAGGAGAACGTGCAGTGCGCCTGGAAGCTGCTCGACCCTGCCTACGACGGTGCGACCTGTGTTGACCTGGCCTAGGACCGCCGGTGCCGGCCGACTTTTTGGTATGACGACGTGCTTGAGTGCTCGGCCGCGGCCGACAGTGTACAATAGAGCATAGGTGCAGTAATTGCTTCGCGCTTCATGGACTGCGCTCGTAGGACGGCGGTCGGCAAATGAAGCGCCGACTGCCGACGCCAACGGCCGTACACCGGTCGCCGCTCCACGCCGGTCGGCTGCCGGCCGGCGGTCGGTCGGCCGGTAGTCCGATCTATCCCCAGCCACACCCTGCGGCAGTCTCACATATAGCCGCTGTGGCGCATAACCGCACGTAGAGCGACTCCTTGGCGGAGTCGGGCCGGAGGCTTGCCCGTGGCGGTGCAAATGGCTTCGGCGGTGATCCCGTCAAGGATGCCCGGGCGAAAAGAACTTCACCCGCCAAAGCGCGGCTACACACGGAGCCACCGACGGAGCCTCGTCTGTAGAGGCCCACGGACCTCTCGCGGTGACTTCGTCGGGTGCGCCCTGCCGGTAGCCGGTGGGCAGTCGTATAGCCGCAGTGGCATATAGCCGCATTGGTGCAAAGCCACCCCCTTTTCAGCCGGCGCCAGGAACTGGCGGTGCTGAGGCTGCAACATTGGTCATGCTTACACTATCCTGATGACAAACCATGCCGCAATCTCTGCAGCCACCGTCTCGGGCCGCTCCGAGTACACTCCTAGTGTGCAGCCAAGCCCGTAGCCCGCACACGGACGCGAACATCGAGAGCGCTGCGGCACAATGACTCTGCTTGATATGGCCGGACTTAAACGAGGTTGTTTTTGGAAACGCACTGATAAAGCGTATTCGCAAGCATCACCAATTGAACGCGTCCAAGGCGACATCAGCATTTAAAGTCCGTCGTCGCCGCCATGAAGTTCTCAACAATGAAGCCAATCGTGCAGTTGATCGTCGGCTCGACTCGCCCGGGTCGGGTGGGCCCTAGCATCGCGTCGTGGGCCAAGACCATCGCAGACAAGCAGTTTCCTGAACTCGACTTTGAGATCGTCGACCTCGCCGACTACCCGCTGCCGCTGCCGACGTTTGAGACGCAGCCGCCCAAGAACGCGGCCGGCGTGTATACGCAGCCCGAGACCCAGCGGTTCTCGGCCAAGGTCGCGACCGCGTCGGCGTTCCTGTTCCTGACGCCGCAATACAATTGGTCGTTCTCGGCCGTGCTCAAGAACGCCATTGACCACCTGTGCGTTGAGTGGAACGACAAGCCGGCGGGTATCATCACGTGGGCGATGCGCGAGAGCGATCGCGCCGCTGTCGGCCTGCTGCCGATCCTCGAGTGTCTGCGGATGCCGGTCGCGCGGCCGCTCGTGGCCATCAACGCCGGCTTCACCGTGCGCGACGAGAAGTTTGGGCTGCGCGACCCGGCCACCGATTTTGTGGGCTACGAGCCGACGCTGATCGAGGCCGTGGGCCAGATCGCCGCGCTGCTGAAGGAGAAAAGTTCGTGATGTATCTAGAAATGAAAGCCGGTTGCGGGGAAGTGACAACTCCCACACCACCGAAATGCTTGCCAAGGACCGGACGTTTGTGGTGACCGGAGGGTATGTCGGTGCTGGATGCGCTGACGGCAGGGCGGCCGGGCTGGGGCTAGGCGCCGTGGAGGAGCTCGCACGGGCGGGCGCCTTCGTGGCCGTGCTGGACCGTGACAGCGACCTCGGCGCGGCTGCGGTCGCTGGCAAGCCACACCTGCGCTTCTTCGAGCTCGACGTGACCGAGACAGACCGCGCGGCCGCCGTCGTCGACGCCGTGGTCGCGTGGACCCGGCAGACCGGCAAGCCGCTAGGCGGCGTCGTCAACGCCGCCGGCGTCGGCATGGCTGGCAAGGTACGGCATCCGCGGGCTCGCTGACCAGACTCTCGACCGCGCCGGCGAGCCGCTCGACCTGGACGTGTTCGCCATGGTCGTGACCATCAATCTCGTCGGTACGTTCAACATGACCCGGCTGGTGGCCAAACACCTCGTTGGTGTCGATCCGGACGCCGAGGGCGAGCGCGGCGTGATCATCAACGTCAGCTCGGCCTCAGCCTACGACGGCCAGGCTGGCCAGGTGGCCTACGCAGCCTCCAAGGGCGCCGTGGCGTCCATGACGCTGCCGCTGGCACGCGATCTGGTCCCCTTCGGCATCCGCGCGGTCGCCATCGCGCCCTCCCTCTTCGAGACAAACATGACCGCGGGCGTGTCGGCCAAGGCCTACACACAGATGCAGCGGCTGCTCGAGTTTCCGCCGCGGTTTGGCCGGCCGGCCGAGTTTGCGCTGCTTGTGCGCGCCGTCGTCGAAAACGTCATGCTCAATGGCACCGTGATCCGGATCGACGGCGCGACCCGGCTGAGCAAGCTTTAGCAGCTGCCAACAGACAACCCCGCTCACCGTCGGCCCGAGACCGCTGCCGTCGCCGTCGTCCAGGTCGTCGGCGTAGCTTGATTGCCTAGTATAGACAGTTACCTTCCACACAAACGGGATTCTCGCGAGTTACCCTCCGCCGTAGAAACTAGCTGAAGGCAAGATGTTCCAATTGCGCGTCAGGGCGCATTGCGTCTGCGGCGTGTGCCCCCCACCCTATCAAACATGCGTCCGTTTTGGGCTGGCGCGGTCCGTTTCGGGACTCCGATGTCCGCGCCCGTGGGGCTTACGTCCTGGCACGGGCGGCGGTCGGACGCTGCGGGCGGGGGTCGGATGGCGGGAGGCCCAGCGGCCACGGCGACGGCAGCTACGACGGCGACGGCGGTCGTGGCAGCCGCGGCCGGAGCGTCAGGCACGCCGATCCGGATCGCCGTCGCCCTGGCCTCGGCGCCGGCCGGCCCGGGCAGCGAACAGAGCCGCACGGAAGCAAATTTTCCGCTAAAGGCGCCCAAACGGGATATGCAAACTTACCCGGAAATGCTTCCCAATGTGGAAGTATGACGACATGGTGCGCAGCATCGACCGTTTCGCTCGCGGGCGTCGGCTTAGTTTATCCGATAACGTCGGGCGCAGCAGGCCGGCCGTGCAACGCGGCGTGCGTCAAGGGGCCAACGCAAGCGCCAAGATCGGCGGGCGTGAGCCGCCGGGATAGAGGTAGCCAGCCGTGATAGGTGACGCGGGCGCGACGAACTGAGCCGACATATCCGTAGTGACTCTGGGCAATTGAACCTTGTGAGCGCGAATCGCAGAACCAAGGTCGCGGTAAGTCACAGGCGGGTGACAGCTGGCGGGTTCGTGCCGATCCCGCGTTCCAGCGGGGGCCTTGGCGAACCCGGCCCGCCTCGGCCTAGCCGGCGAGTGCTAGCTGCGCGGCCGGGGCCGTGGGGAAGCCGTTTCGGGCGACGCCGGCGCCGGCCGCACGCGAGAAAGAAGCTTCGGCCGCGAGCCGACGTCTATAAAGACCGCCGCGCGCCCCCGGTAGGCAGCACCCACACCTACTGCTATCACAATGCCTGTCACCCACGCTACTGGAATTGGCCCTGTGCCCACCGCCGCGCCCAAGCTGGCCCCCAACGTTCTCGACCTGTTCTCGCTCAAGGGCAAGGTCGCGTCCGTGACCGGCGCCTCGTCCGGCATCGGCAAGGAGGTTGCTATCGCCTACGCCCAGGCCGGCGCCGACGTCGCGCTCTGGTACAACGGCAACCCCAAGGCCGTCGAGACCGCGGCCATGCTCGAGAAGGAGTACGGCGTGCGCGCCAAGGCCTACAAGTGCCCGATCACCGACTCGGCCGCGGTCGAGGCCACGACGGCCCAGATCGTCAAGGACTTTGGCCGCCTGGACGTCCAGGTGGTCAACGCGGGCGTCGCCTGGGAGGCCGGCCCCATGATTGACGTCGAGGGCCACGACGAGTGGAAGAAGGTCATCGACATCGACCTCAACGGCGCGTACTACGCCGCCAAGGCCGCCGGCCGCGTCTTCAAGAGCCAGGGCACCGGCTCGCTCATCTTCACTGCCAGCATGAGCGGCCACATCGTCAACATCCCGCAGATGCAGGCCTGCTACAACGCCGCCAAGGCCGGCCTCCTCCACCTCTCGCGTTCGCTGGCCGTCGAGTGGGCCGGTTTTGCGCGCTCCAACACCGTCTCGCCGGGCTACATGATCACCGAGATCTCCAACTTTGCGCCCAAGGACACCAAGCAGAAGTGGCAGCAGCTGATCCCGCTCGGCCGCGAGGGCAACCCGCGCGAGCTCGTCGGCGCCTACCTCTACTTTGCCAGCGACGCCTCGACGTACACGACCGGCGCCGACCTGATTGTGGACGGCGGCTACTGTGCGCCGTAGACGACCGCCGAGGTCACATGTTAAATAGTCAATTGAGAGCTGGAATCTGCCCCTGTAACGCACGGCGCCCACCCTAACCGCCTACGTCAGTCTCAGCCGTACCGCAGTTCCGAGGCGCCGCTCGCTGCGCGGCTCGGTCTATTCTGGGAGCGCGCTAAACTCCGCACATACGCGTTTATTAGGCCGGGTAACATCGGGTAACATAACCTGGCCTCCGCTCGCTGGCGCAATGGCCTGCCTCCCTGCGGTCACTTTTTTTTGTCCACGGCGTCTCTACCAGAGAACCGCACGCATCCCTTCCTTCGACGCTCTCAACCGGGCGGTGCGGCATATCCAGGTCCCTGGCTGACGATTGAGCGACAGTTCGGTGAGTGCGCGCGCCCGGCCGCGAGGTGCAAGTCGAATCGGCGGCCTGGGAAAGAGCCACGAACGATTGTCCAGCAGCCGGCGCCGTCGGATCCCGCGCCAAGTTCGAACAGCGCGACGGCCACCGCGAGCTCTGCTAACGAATTAGGCTCTGGACGCACACGACCAGTGCCAGCGAAGCCTGCAAAGCCCGCAAAGTCTGCAAAGCCTGCTCGTTCAACGGGTTGGGCCAGAAACGTGCGACACCACACCGGCTGCGGCCTGTGGACGAACTGACCAGGCGCGGCGCGCACTAGGCCACGGCACGCGTAGCCGACACAGCCGAGGGGCTAGCAACGGCGTCGACACCTCGCGCATCCACCATATTGCTTTAGGAAGCCAGATACCCCTCAGTCACCAAAATGCCTTCCCTGAGATTGATACTCCGGCGCGTCCTGCGGCCGAAAACGTTCCTTTTCACGACGCTCAACATTGTCACAGTCGCGGCTGTCCTAGTATGGCTGCGGCGGCCCGTGCCGCCTCACACGGGGCCGGTTGAGGCTCAGACACAGCAGGCCGAGGCGCTGAGCCAGGGCCGTCTGGCGGACGTGTTCAAGGACCAGGCCTTCAATGAGACGTTTTCAGGCACAGCAGCCTTTGCCACCGTGCTGTGCTCCGACCACGACGTAAGTGCAGCCGCGGCCCGGACTGACCCCTAGTTTGTAGCCGTGCGCACGCTGGTGCACTCGTTTGCCCTTGCCGAGACCAAGAGCGACGTTGTCGTCGTCGTCATGTACCCCGTCGAGGAGGTCCTGCGCAAGCAGCTGACCGATCTCGGCGCCAAGCTCGTCGACACCGAGATCATCAGCTTCCGGGCAGATGCGCTTTCGGACGCGGAAAATGCCCGGCGCGAGTGCCGCAGCAACTCCATCCAGACATGGCGTCTGACCGAGTACGAGAAGATCCTGTTCATCGCGCCAGAGATGCTCGTGCTCTCCAACATCGACGAGGTCTTCCAGGAACCCGCTTTCACGGCCACTCTCGAGCTCGGCGGCGTCCTCGACGACTCGATGATGCTCCTCGAGCCCAACATGGAGGTCTATCGTGATCTCAAGATGCTCATGATGAAGTCCCACCAGGCGCCGTACGACCTTGGCTTCATCAACTACCATTTCAAGGACATCCGTGCGCTCAACCCGGTCTACAACGTCAAGGCGAAGTACCGGGAGGCCGACTACGGTCGCTACATCTTCTCTAACGCCAAGGTCTACAACTTCGAGGGCACATTACGGCCCTGGAACTTCTGGCTCCAGGGCCTCGAGGGCTGGCGCCGCTCCTATAGCGAGGAGATGATCTACTCGTGGCGGCAGGCTGACTACTCGGCTCGCGAGAAACTTGGCCTGGACGACAAGGAGCTTGTCGCTTGGCGAAAGGACCGTGGCTCGCGCGACGTCTGCGAGAGCTACCTGGTCAACCGTGAGATGGAGCCGCTCGAGCGGACAAAGCTCAAGTACAGTGTAATGCTGGCCACGCACTCGCTGCGTCGCCAGGAGACCCTGCCGTTTGTGATCGAGCAGTTTCTCATGTCGCCGCTCGTCGACAAGGTCTTCCTGGTCTGGCACAACAACCAACAGCCGATGGCCCGCAACGTTCGCGAGCTCCTGGACGCCAAACCCGATAGCGTCGTTCTCCTGAACCAGACCGTCGACTCGCTGAATAACCGGTTTAACCCGGTCGAGAAACTGCGCACGTCGGCCGTCCTGATCTCGGACGATGACGTGTGGACGCCCATGGAGAACATAGATCTTGCCTTTGAGTCGTGGCAGCGCCAGCCCGACTCTCTCGTCGGCTTCGCCCCCCGTGCGGACTGCTACGACAAGGACAGCGAGACTACCAAGTACTGCTGGGCCTACCGAATGAGTCCCCAGCGTTACTCAATCATGCTCACCAAACTCATGTTCATGGACGCCAACTTCCTGTTCCTCTGGCGCTGCGGTCTGCCGGACTACATCCTGAAGTACGTCGATGACCTCATCAACTGCGAGGACATCGCCATGAACTTCCTGGTCACCGGCGTCACCAACGCGCCGCCGATCCACGTCGTTTCCGACGAGGTCTACGACTTCGGTAAGCTTGCTCCGTTGTTGCGCCGCTAACGCCAGGTCTCGAGAACGGCATCTCCAGCAGCCCGACTCATTGGAAGGTGCGTGGCCAGTGCGTCAACACCATCATCGGCTTGTTTGGCAACAACACGCTGCAGTCCGCTGTCGGCAGTGTTTCTCGTTACACGGACACGGACTTCAAGTCCACTACATGGGATCAATTCCTGGATATCATGGTACGTGCTTTCGCGCCGCAATTGCTGACTCCAGCGCGCAAAGGAGGAGACTACCGAGGAGTACGAGGTCATGGACCACGTCGAGCCCGAAGACGAGGTCCTCAACGACTGGTGATTGTGCAGAACTCCGTTGGTTGCGGTCGCGTGCAGTCTGCTGTATGTATCTACATCTAGAAATCTACGAATGCACGCTCGGACCAAGCCGCATGTCGCGCGGCTCGCCCGACGCAGTAGGCGTGGCGCGCCTGTGTGGCGTCTGCAGCGCCCTGGCACGGCTGCTAGACACGTTCAGACCTGCGGCAAGAAAATTTCTGTCCTGAGCTGCAGTCTTATCGTGACCGTACACTACCCACGTCCTGAGCAGAGACACCCGCACGGCCTGTGATAGCAGCTGCAGCTGTTGTTGATCTATACAGATACGGGTGACGACGGCCAGAGCGCGATCTTGTGCAGCTAAAGGCCCCTGTAAGCGCTCACAACGCGTGCACCAACCGTCATCGTTGTCAGCCACTCATGAGCAGATCCGCGCGCATCTGGGAGTCCCAAAGAACGCGCAGCGTTTTGAATACGGCTTAACGCCTAGGTTACTTGAGTAGACTGTCAGGGTGGATAGCGGCCAAGGCCAATTGTAGACACCATATGCAGGTGCATACTTGTTTGGCTAAGCTCCGCATGCACATACATGCAGCCTATACGGCTAAGTGCGACGTTTTGCGCGCTTCGCCTGCTCTGCATCAGCCGCCCGCAGGTAGCCTGTCCACACGATAGGGCGGTCGTATACATTTTGTGAGCAGACGCAGGCACACTGGAGCACAGGCGCGCCGTCTGTGCTCGGAATTTATTCCGGCCACCCGCTGGCCCATGCCTGTCCAGCAACTGTGGGTCCACCTGGTTTTCGGCAGCCGATCGCCGGCCGGACTCGAGCAGGCGCTGGACGGCTCCACGGCACTGCAGAGCCGCCGCTGCACGACGCGCTGCGGCTTGGCTACGGCTGAGACCGTGCAGGCGAACCATAAGCCCGGCCTCGTCTAGAGTCCAAACGGCGAGAGCGGCTGTTGATCCACTGTGCTGGACACAAGCGGTGGCCTCTACCTGACGCTACGAGCGAGTATCGACGCATCATATGCGATGGCTAGCGGAATCAGACTCGCACGGCCTCGCACGGTCATCAAGCGCTAGTGCACGCGCGATGCCTACTGGGGGTTTAATTGACGCTGCCAAGGCGCGGCTGAAGAACTAGTCGCGGCCGGCGACACGGCCGTGCTGAGTACCGGCACTAATTTTTCCCAGCACCTGAACTGACTGGAATTTGGGGCCGGCGGAGCAGAGAGCCTGTGCGGGAAGCACCTGCGCGTTGCCTGTGGACATGTAGACTCGGCGCCGCGTGTTGTTGTGTATAGACCATGCGGATGTGTCCGGAAGCGCCGGAAAGATACACCGGGCGGGCGACCGCCAGTAGCGCTCTACAATGCCAGAGCGGAACCGCGGCGACCTACCAAAACTTGGCCATTAGACTGCGAACCGACCGCCGCATTGGGCGCAGCCAAGACTCGACGCGGGTGCTGTGACAGCCGGGACGGCAGACGCACATATCAATAGACGCGAGAAGCTGCCACGAGTTCGTGCGGTGGCGCGGTCCTGGCGATCGCTTCGCGAGCCCCTTATGGGCCGCGCGGCTGTTGCCCATCCAGCACGCCCATTATAGACCGTCGGCGCCGGCGCCCCGGCGGGTGAGGCCACCGAGAGAACTGAGTGGCGCAACATACGCGGAGAGCAAACTACAACTGGCGCTACTGCAGCGGCAGCACTAGTAGAGCAGAAAGCCCGCTATCGCTGTTGGAAGTCGCCGCGGTAGTTGCTTGTGTGCCTGCTGACGTACCGCGCTTACGCAACTAGGCGTGTTCGCGGGCTGCTGCACGGAGCGTGCGGCTTCCAGCTCGCCCGCTGTACGCGACCACTGCAGCACGGCCACAGGGCTATGCCCGCATGCTTCTCGCCAAATTGTGCTCACAACCCTGACAGCCCTGCACACGCGGCGCACTCGTCTGCGTATGCGGCACAGTCTAGCCAGGCACCGGTATCGCCGCCGTTCGCGGTGCCTCCTGGTTCCCCTCGGTGTCGCCGCAGTAGGCCGCGCGGCGGACGGCTTCCCCGCGACGCCGCGCGGCCGCCTGGTGGCCGGCAGACCCATCTCGTACGGCTGGCCAGTGTTGGTGGGCAGAGGTTGCCACAAGCGGCCCCTCGCGGCTGCAGACATCGGCATGCGGCTCCCTACACTATCAACGCACAACGCGCCCATCGCACAGGGCGGCTAGCCAGATAAGAGGGAAGGCCCACTAGCTGCCCGCGCGCGTGGTATGGACCGGCATGGCTCCGTGCGGTCGCTCCATGGGCTGACCAGCTTTGTGCTGCGGCGCCGGCCGGGCCGAGTGCTAGCATGCACCTGCCCCCTATTTTCGGTATTTTGTGCGCGGCGACCATGCCGCGCCAGACTATGACGAGGGCGCCCTAACGCGTTCCGGGCACCGGCAACTGATCGCCGCGGCAACGTGCCGTCACGTGAAACGGAAGCCGCACGATTGCGATAAACTTGTAGGCGCTCGACTGCACTTCCCAATCCCGACGCGAGTCAGCAGCTCCGAACGCGCCGCCCAGGGCGCGTCGCTGCCGTCCCCGCTCTCCAGCCACGTATGCGGCCCTGCACACGCCAGCCCTGGCAGCTGGGCGGCGCGACGGCTGCATAGGGCGTCTGTCTGGTATTATGTCATGCACGTTGAGCCTGACGTCCAGTCCAAATTTAGAGAAGCGCCCAGTAGGCCAAACCTTGTTTACAAACCTTGTACGGGGTACCTTTTGCCGCAGAAAACGCCTTAGTAGAACGTACCCGCCGCCACCTTCACCGGCGGCTGGCATGTCGCTCTAGCAACGAGCTAGTCTAAAATCTGTTGTCTCTTTTCTAGCGGCTGCGCTAATGTGCCTCTTGGTTAATTTTGTGAGCAAGCGGTCCCTCCAGCGCGTCACAGACAGTAACTCGCCGTACCTAAGGCAGCCTCCGGCGGTACTACTAGCGCGGCGCCGAAACTCACCCTCGTCTGGCTGAAGCCGCAACACCTTCATATAGAGACGGATTGCAAGTCCATTTTTGCACCCCGTTCACCACGCTCCCTCACTCCGGTCTCCGTCGTACAGCGCGCAAGCACGCTGCTCAGCCCTCACCAGCCTGTTTTCGAGTCGCGGGTTGCTCGACACCTGCAGTGCTTAGCCAGCACCGCGTCCGAGCCGGCGCGGCCGTCCGACTACTGGTTGCAGACCGCGTCCCTCCAGCGTCTGTTCCGTTCGCGCATGTGCGAGCCGAGATCCTGCTTCCAGACGACATCTGCCCGCACGGCCCCTAGCTGCCATGCTGCACCGCAACATCATTCCCACGTTGCTGACTGCAATCGCGTTCGTTCTGGTTTCGACTAACCTGCTCATCCAGTCGCTCTCGGCCAACCGTGCCGTGGATGACCTGACCACGCCGCCGACGGCGGCCGCCGTCCTGAACATCGACTCCGTGGCCCTGCAGAAGATTGGTCGTCCAGACGAGCATGCGTCCCACGCGGAGCTCGCGCACAGCGCGCGCTCGCTCGGCGAGGTCGCCTACGTGACTGTGCTGTGCGACGACGACATGGTACGTGTGTTGGCGCCGGACGCTTGCTAACAGCCAGGCCAGTCCCGTGCGCGCCCTTGTGCGATCGATCCAGCTTTCCAAGTCGGAGAAGAAGATCGTTGTGTTGACGTCGGCCAACATCAGTTCCGACAACGTGCTTTCGCTCAAGCAGCTTGGCACCACTGTCGTTACTCCTTCCGTCACCGAGATCTACCCCGACACGGACTCGGACGCGTGCATGAACAACATGCTTGTCCACCTGTGGTCGCTCGAGAAGTTCTCACGTGTGGTTTACCTGCATCCCGAGACCATCGTCATGCAGAACGTCGACGAGCTCTTTGAGTCGTCCGGCGTCATTGCCGGCACGCTTGACCTCGACGGCCAGGTCGACACATCGGCCGTGCTCGTGCTTGAGCCCTCGGCGGACGTTTACAAGCACATGATCTCGCTGGCCCAGAAACTGACCGAGGACGCAGTCGACCCAACGGCGGACGAGGCCGAGCAGACCGCCAAGAAGGTGGCTGTTCTCTCAGACGTCAATCTCATTCACTCTGTATTCAAGCGCATCGTGTCTCTGGGCCAGGGCTACAACGTGCGCTCGACGCTCTCGGCGCACTCGAAGAAGTTCATGAACCTCATCAACTCGGGCAAGATCTTCAATTTCAACGCCGAGGTCAAGCCCTGGAACTTTTGGAACTCTCGCCACAACTACTGGCGCCTGCACTACAACGAAGTCATGTTCTTTGCCTGGCAGCGGTTCAACACGTCGGCCGCCCAGGTTCTCGAGAAGGTGGCCGAGCAGGACGACATCGCCAACGGCGGCGCGCTCGACAAGACAGAGATCGAGGCTGCCGCCAAGGTGAAGGCCCACTCCCCCTGGCGTCGGTACGACGCCGTCGAGCAGACCTGCCGCGACTACATCTCGTCTTACTCGCACAACAAGATCACCGACAAGTTCTCGGTGCTGCTTGCGACCTACTCTGCTGATCGCCAGTACATTCTCACATACTTGACGGAGCAGTACCTGAAGCTCCCGCGCGTTGACCGCGTTTTTATCACCTGGCACAACCCCAAGCTGGCTGTCTCCGACGAGCTCGAGTCGGTCATGGAGCGGTACCCCGGCCGCGTTTTTATTCTCAACCAGAAGATCAATTCACTCAACAACCGGTTCAATCCGATTAGCGAGCTGCGCACGCAGGCGGTGCTGATCTCCGACGACGATATTTGGGCCTCGCCGGACGACCTCCAGTACGCCTTCGAGACATGGCAAGCCAACCCCGACGTCCTCGTGGGTTTCTCGGCGCGTGTGGACTGCAAGCACTGGGTCACCGGCGAGACCATCTACTGCTTCCCGCAGGGCTCCAACACGAAGGACTACTCGATGATTCTCACGAAGCTTATGTTCATGGACTCTGACTACCTCTTCCTGTGGCGGTGCGGCCTGCCTTCGCACATCAACACGTACATCGACGAGGCTATGAACTGCGAGGACATCGGCATCAACTTCATGATCAGCGGTATCTCTGCCCATGCGCCGATCCATGTGGCCTCTAAGGAGGTCTACGATTTCGGTAAGTGGCGTCTTTGTGATCCGCGCTAATGATATAGGCGTCCAGAAGAGCGGTATCTCCAACGCACCGGGGCACTGGGAGACGCGCGGTCGCTGCATCCGCGACATGAGCGCCTTTTTCGGGGGCAGCACGCTGGTCAAGTCGCGCGGCAGCTTCGTGCGCGAGAAGTTCGACGACTCGCAGCCGATTGACTGGGAGGTCTTCAGCGAGAAGAACGTGAGTAGCCGGCGCCAAAAGAGGAACGAGGCTAACCAAGTGTAGCAAATCCCGCCGTTGCCCAAAAAGGCCTCCAGCGCGCAGGCCGCTCCGGCGGCCGCCGCGGCGGCGGCCGCAGGGACCGAGGACCACGCTGTTGGGTCGCCAGCAAGCGCTGACGACGCTCCGCAGGTCGCCGCGGCCGGTGCCGTTGCCGCCGACGCTAGCTCAGGTTCGACGCCGAAAGACTCTGCTGCGGCGGCTGTCCCTAGCGTGGCCTTGGTACCAGCTGACGCGGTCACCAACGCAGGTCCCGCCGCCGAGCAGCAGGCCGGGTTTGCCCCTGTCAAGGCGGGTGAGTCTGGGCCCGTCCCTGCCGCCGCCGAGCCCGAGCTTGCTTCTAAGGCGGGTGAGTCTGCTCCTGCGCTCGCGGCCGACGGTCCTGCGCCCAAATTGCAGTTCACGCAAGTGGGTACCGCACCTGCAGATCCCCCCGCGCCGGCGGGTGCCAAGGGTGACGAGGCCACCGCGCCGACCGAGATTACCCAGGCACCCCTATGAGCATCCATCTCGCATCTTCCAACGCATTATAGACCTTGACCGATTGTCGCGCCCACCTCATCTGGGAACGGTTCACCTCCACCACCCCGTTAGCATAAGATTTTGCTGGTGCCTAGACCTGTTCCAGCCGCTTGGTCGCCTCTACCACCCACCTTCCTTGACCGCTTGCACTGCGGCCGCGGCCGCACCTTTCGTTACTGCAATTCTACCGGCTGGCCGCTTGGCAGCTTTTTTGTACATAATGAAGCACTATGCACACTACTGCCGCCCTAGCGTCTGGCCGTGGCGCGTAATCTGCCCGTAACCCTACTCCAGCCGCCGTAGTCCGGCCCGGTGAGACATGTGTTACATGTACGACCTGCCTGTTTCAGGGTGGATCAGGCTGGCCGGCTCACAACGCCAGCGTGTCCGCTAATCGTGCGCTGCTGATATATAGCACCTATGGCTGCCTTGTACGCGGAACCTAACTCCATAGTGGTACCTGCGCTGCGGTATGCTAGCACCCTTTGAGCCAAGCCTGGCGCAAGTCACAGCAAAGCCGCATAATCTCGGTAGATCATCGCCCTAGCCATCCACTTGTGAGCCATTTATTCAAAACAAAAAATACATGCAGAGACATCTTGAAACTGTTCTGCTTTCAGCTGTAGTCGCCCGGCAGACCAGCGCCGGCCGGTGCCAAGCTCCCAGCACCTGCCGTCCTATCTCTTTTTGTAGAACAGCTTTTTCATCAGTTTTTTGTTCTTGGTCTCCTTATTCTTGTTCTTGTTGTGTCTGCGAGTCAGTGCTGTCTTACACCCGTAACTTACTCAACGTATGCCATGTCGTCGCCGCCCGCCAGACTGGACAGCGATCCAGCCACACGGCGGGCCTTCTTCATCTTCGCGAACGCGGCGTTGTCGCCGCGTCCGACAGAGTTGTCCGCGTCGTCGCCCCGCTCGATGCCGGCCGCCTCCTCGTTTTGGAGCAGGACTGACTGCAGCAGCTCGCGCCGTTCACCGACGGACGAATATGCTAGATCCGGCAGGTTCTCCATGCCTTCCAAATGCGTGATGACCTTGAACGCGTAGCCCTGGTCGACCAGGAACGCCTGACGCTTGGTCGAGTAGTACATCTCCTGCGTGTCCTTCGAGACCAAGCTGTAAAAGAACGCGTTGAAGCCCTCGTCGTTACGCCGCTTTGCGCGCAAGATACGGCCAAGACGCTGAGCCTCCTGTCTTCTGGAACCGTAGTGCGACGAGATCTGGATCAGGCACGTGGCCTCCGGCAGGTCGATACTCGTGTCCCCGACCTTGGACAGGAAAATCGTGTTGACCTCGGGGTTGAGCTGGAAGTTCTGGAGAATGCTCATGCGCTCTGCCTGCGGCGTGCTGCCGTAGATGAAGAACTTCTTGAGCTTCTGCGCGTACGCCTTGAGCGCGTAAACGTTGTCCGAGAACACAATGATCTTGTCGCCGCGCTTTTCGTGGTAGTTGATCAGGAACTGGCAAGCCTGGAACTTGCGCGGGTTCATGATATACAGAAGACGGCGCTTGCGGGGCGTTTCCTTCAGGTACTCGTTATAGAACTCGGTGCTCATCGGGCACCACACCTCGGCGCACTGGACGTTGGCGATGTGGCCCTTGTTGGCCAGGTCCATCCAGTTGGCCTCGTACAGCTTCGGGCCGATGAGGAAGTTAAGATCGTCAATCTTGTCGTCCTCACGCACCAGCGTCGCCGTCAAACCCAGCTTAGCGTGCGCGGCGATGGTGGTGACGACTCTTCGGAACATGGCCGCGGGCACGACGTGCACCTCGTCGAGAATGATGAAACCCCACTCGCGCGACGTCAGGAAGTCCATCATCTTCTGCGAATCGTACGACCGGTTGCGCACGTTGGCCACCATCGAATACGTCGACACGACCAGACCGGCCTCGTTTCTGAACTTCTCCTTGCTCTCGGACGTGAACACCGCAATGTTCTCGGGCTGGATCGTACACCACTGCAGGAACTGTTGTCTCCACTGCATCACCGACACAGACGACGTGCACAGCACAATCACACTCTTTTTGATCGTGCACGCAGCCGTGATCCCGACGAGCGTCTTTCCGGCGCCGCAAGGCAGGACGATAATGCCCGATCTGGCACGGCCGTTGCCGAACATTTTACTCAGCGACTTCTCCTGGTATGGCCGAATCTGTGTGGACGGCTTCAGGTCGATGTCCAGGTTCGGGTTCCAGTTGTCGTTGCGGAAATCGTACTCTTCCAGCACAGGGAACTCGATCTCCTGGCACCGCTTCTTGACCATCTCGACTGAGCTCGTAGCGATCTCAAACGAGTGCACAGCGTCCATATCTTCGTCCTCGTCTTCTTGGTCGAGACCGACGACGGTCGAGAACAGGTCCTCGACCGTCTGCTCCTCTTGGCCAGTCGCTGGCTTGTTCGCATCTAATGAACTGTTCTTGTTAGTATTGCTGGCCGTTTCCTTGCCCGCTGCCGTCGCGGTTTGTGTTGACCTGTTATGGCTGGTGCCGGGGATAACCAGGCCCGCGGCTTTTGGCGCCTTGCCGATGACAAGACCGGACTCGCTTCGTTTAACCGTGCTCGAGTCGTCGCTCTCGATTCGCAGCTTTCCGATCTCCTTGTCTTGCAGCAGCATCTGCAGCGTGTCTGCGTGCGAGCTCTCAACGAAATACCGGTTGTGCTTCAGGACCAACATGACCTTTCCGTACGAGACCGTACAGCTGGTGATGTACTCGACGATGTTTTTGGGCACCGGTACCTTCGAGAACCGGTTGAGCACCGAGATTATATCGTTGGTCTCGAGTCCAACAGACACAGCAGCGTACAGCGAGTACGGCGTCAGCTTGTACTCGTAGATGTGAGTCGGGCGGCTCACAGGTTCTGCGATCGTGACAAGAAAATCCTGCGCCTGCTCGGACAGAGGGGAGAATCCTTCAAGGATGATGCGTGCATCTGCCGGATTGATCCAGATCGGACGCGACGCGTGATCGGGCTTCAGCTGCAGGTACGAGAAGTCTGATTTGCCAAAGACTCTGGACGCGCCATCTTTTAGGGTCAAGGTAGTGTCGTCGCCCTCTTGCCGACGTTCGACGGGCTTGACCTTGATGGAAATACGCGGGACTGGTCAAGTTAGTGGGGACCAAACACGACAGCGAGCGCACCAAACAGTGTCTAGGCTTGATCCCGCAGTCTGCAGAGCAAGCGCTGCCTGCAACAAACTCACCGACAGTCACCGAGTCGTCCTCGTCCTCGTCGTCTGTGGCAATCGACTCATAACCGTCCGATTCCGCCTGGTCGAGTATGTTGGCTGCTCGACGCGGGCGTCGACCAACTGCGTGATCTGTTCACTTGTCAGCACCCCGTCGCTACACTCAAGCACCGAAAGATCCCTCGTAATGCCTGGAACTCACCCTCCCGGTAGTTTGCGGCCTGTGACATGCTGAAAGATGTTATCTCGGCTGGCCGTCGTCATCGGAGGTCGGGAGATTTAAGAACGCTTACGGTTGCACAATGTCGCTGCACTTATGCCCATCGCTTACTAATTTGCGTAGTAATTCTAGTGTGTTCACCCAGATCTACCAGCGCCAAACACAGGCGGTGTACGTCTGCCGAATCAACTGAAATCTACGACTGCTCGTCGGATACTCAGTCTCTGAACTATTAAATCCCTTATTATGCAATGCAAGTAGTCTATAGAAACATATATATAGGTTTAGAGAAGTCGTATATGCAACCCCACAAAATCTTCATAACTACTCCAATGAAAATTCTGTCAACATTCCCCAGCGCTTTTTTGTATCGGTGGAGCCAAAGGTCTTGACGTTTCGACCAGCAGCTCGCATCGGAAATCTTTTGAGCACTTTTCAGTTGTCGTGTCGCGCATATTCATAGCAAAGCAAGTAATGTTTCGGATACATCAAGTACACTCAATTTTATTCAACCAACAAACGTTCCCGTAGACAGCCAGTTTATCTGCCGACGTTGATCTTGCACTGAGCATACCGACGGATGCCGCGAATGAATATGCTGTATTCGACCGTCTCGTTGTAGTGAGCATAGCTGATTGGTTAGCCTGATCCTAATTGTAAACCACATACTAGATCTCCGAGAGACGAATGTGCCACGGCGGGAAACCATCGAGGTCAAGCTTCGGCGAGAAGAGGACGATGAGGTCAGGCTCGCCAAAGGTCGATTCTATTTGTCAGTAGTGTAATTTTAAATGCTTGACTTACTGGTAACGAAGTCGTTGACGAGATCGACAGTGACGTCGTCCGACTTGACAACTCCACTCTGGGCCTCGTGGGCCAGTTTCTTGGTCAGGTCGACAAGGAACTCGCGTCCCTCGTAGTGCGAAATCAGGTTGATCTGGAGGTCGACTGCGTTCGAGTTAGCCACAGCTCACACAGAGTTGCTGGCGCATGCACTATGCCTACGCGAGAGGAACACGCATATAAGCGCGTCTAAAACATACCATTTTCGGTAGGCGCGTCGTTCGAGGTGTAATACTTCTTAACCTTGGGAGAGTAAAGGCTAAACGTAGGAACGTTATCGCCGTAGAAGGCCTTCAGTCTGTCCTGGACGGCCTTGTAGACCTCAGGGTGCATGTCAATGACCTTGCCTAGACGTTGTTAGCAGCTAGCTTAAAGGGCAACACTATAGGGGTAGCCTTGCACGGCGCACGGCACCTGCGTCTTTCCCCGCTCGCAAACCTACCGGTTCTCTCGTAAATAGTAAGAGTGGTGACGGAAGCACCCAGCGACCACGAAGCGATCTCAGCGATGTGCTCGATCAGACCCTCGATTCCACCGCCCTCCTCGCTCTCCTTGTACTGCAGGACAACACCAACATGCTTAGGGGTCTTCGACAGCCCCTTCAGGTCGTTCTTGATGAGCTGAGGAGTACGGTGGTGGTGGTAGGCAACAGCCATGGTGTAGTTCTTGGCCAGGTTGTAGTGCTTCGAGAAGATCGTGTAGAGGGCGAGGACAATGTGGAACAGGATCAGAATGGTGTGGAACACGTAGAAGACCATGAGACCCAGCGCCGACTTGGGAAGCTTCTGGGGTTTCAGGCCCATGGGGTAGAACTTTCCAACGACCATGCCCTTGACCTTGCCCTTCATGACGGCGCGGCGCGATCTCGGCTTCTCGACCGTCTTGGTCGACGGAGTAGAGGCGGGCGTGACTTTGCCCATTTTGCGTCGATTTAATCAATAATCACCACGGACGATCGCACGAGAAGACCCGGTCCTAGACCCTTGAGTGCACCACAGAAGACTATAGGGAACAGAAGAGAGGAAAAAAGGAAAAAACGGGAGCACAACGGAGGCCTGCGACCTTTTTATAAGGCTCTGTGCAGAGTGAGGGAGTCACGTCCGTCGTAAGGGCTCCTGGGCCACAGGATCGGTTTGTTTGATACACTGCGGTCCGCTGTTCTGACCAAACAGAGTGCGGACGGCCGACGGTGTTTGCTTGTGCGACGGAAGACCAAAATTGAGAGAACACGTTTATTTGGTTGACCCAAACGCACCGATGGGCCCGCCAAACTTAAACCTCGTCGTAATTAATGGGGGAGGTACCGTCGCCAAACGCGGCTACAGTATGGGTCACAGCACGTACCGCTGGCGCATATACCACCTACCGACAGCACAGATGCCAGAGGCGTCGTCTACTGGTACATGCTCGCGTGTGCCCGAGACCGTCGTCTGGACTCGGCCAGGTCGTTTGTAGCTTAGGCTCGGTCGCGGTACCCTTGTGCGCCCACACCGGATACCGCGCCGACCGCCGTACCTGTCCTCGTATCGGGTGCTGTACCGGCCGGCGCGTCCTCAGATCCAGCGCACCGGCACAATCCTGCAGCGCACGCAAAACTGTCTACTCATAGTCGTCCGCTGTCTGTGACCCAAGCTTGTGATGGACAGGGTGCGACCGCGCTAGCCGTAAGAGCACAGTCGCTTCAGCGGTCCATAAGCGTATGCGGGCGCGGCCGGCACAAAGCGTATTCTGCGGCTGGTGATTACGTCCGTACTACATACACGCTCATCGTCGTCAGTCGCGTACCCTTAAACCGGTCCCCAGACATTGACTGAGCGCGATCGCGTATTTGGTGGGCACAGTGAAGACGCAGTCTCAGGACGACGCCCGGAACGCGACACTTTGTCCGAGCTATAATCGCCAGCTGCGCAGCGGGACTTATTTCCACCAACAACAGCAAGTCCGCTCAGGCTTTGGCTACGTTTGCATACGACACGAGCGGTGCCCTTGCCATGGCTTCGCTGTATGATCTGGATCGGCAGACGCGCCAGCTCCTGACGCTGGACACGTTTCTTGTAAGACTGCAGCCGCCCTCGCCGGAGAACGCGTGATCTGACAACCACAGAACGGCGTCGACCCGAAGGAGTTTGTCGAGGCCCTCACGACAAACCAAGCCGGCACCACTGCAGGTGCGATCACACGTAAGTGCGCCGCGCGCAATTGTCGGCGGTAGCTCGGCCGATGGCCGTCCGATTGTCAGCCGCCCGCAGCCTGTCGCCGTTCGCATTTCTTCAGCCGCCCTTAGCATTCACCCGCGACACTGGCTATCCCTGCCTTATTGGCAACAGGATATCCAGCTATAATTATCCCTACGCTCTGATCAAAAGCTCCGACGCTTCCGTCGCCACTTGTGGGCGTACGTGGTGGCCTGACCGCTCGATCTTCCCGTCAGTCAGCCCGTACGTGCTTACGCTCGGCCGCCTTGGCGACGACGTCGCCAGCCAGCTGGGCCTCTCTACTGCGGCTGCCACGGGAGTCCCGACGCGGGCGTCATCGATCGACAGCAAGCGGTCTGAAAGAGGGAGCGAGGGAGCCTTGTGTATACACACACAAACACAACGGTTGGCTGCGAGAAACAGGGCGTGGGCGGCTGCTACTAGGGGACCCCACGCTAATTCACATACCTTTAGCACTCGATCCTAAACCCTATATTCGCACGCTGGAAGCTTCGCTAGACGCGCTGGCGCGTATCAGTAACGGGCTCGGCACTCGCGAGCAGAAAATACAATCCGAAGTCAGCCACGTCGAGCTAGAGCACCAGCAGAACACAGCCCTGATCGAGCGCGAATGCCAGGTAGGTTGCAATTGAGTTACACAGGAGAACAAGGGGCAGGGGGTAGTGTCTTGACCAGCCGCCGCGTGCGGAGATTCTGCGGCGCGCTCGAGGCGCGCTTGATCCGACTCGTGCTCGACAGATCATTGGACAACTCGTTGGCGTGACTGTCGCACAGCGCGTGGCAGTGCTCTTGGCGTAATCTGTGCATGACTCTAGGCGCCGCACCGCGTGCGGCTCAGTGCTGACACTCCAGACCCTTCTCGACCAGTTTGCGAAGCTGGACATCCTGGTATCCGAGGCCTCATCCACAACGACCACGCTAGGCGAATCTGCCGATCTCGTATCTCGGCAACGCAACCGTGCCGCTTCGTCCAGCTTCCTGATCAAGTGCTATCTCTCGTTTCTGCAGGATGATACCAGCGTGGTCGACAACCTGCGCCAGGGTTCCCTTGAGAATCAACGACAAGGTGCCGTGATTGTGCGCCAATTGCTGCGGATAGCCAAGAAGATCACCAGCATCAAGGACTCTGCGCGGGCGAGGCAGAACATCGAGAAATATGCGGAAGCGCTGGAGAGAGACCTGCTCAAGATGTTCGACCGGGCGTACCGGTCGGCCGACATGGATCAGATGAAGGTACGTCTTCGCATTAGGCTACCGACTAACACCAGGCGACTGCGGACATATTGACCGAGTTCAATGGCGGTTCCAGCGTCATCCAGATCTTTGTGAACCAGCACGATTTTTTCATCATGAAGGAGAAGCTGCTGCACGAGGCCATGCTCGACGACAACAATCTGTAAGTGTGCGCGTTGAACCATGCTAACAGTGCAGCTGGCAGACGTTGTCCGACCCTGACTGCGAGCGGCCGCCTTTCGATGCGTCGACGACCACCCTGCTTGACGAGATCGAATCGACCGTGAAGAAGGAGTCCGAGATCATCACGCGTGTATTCTCGCACCCCGAGAACGTGCTGAAGATCTTCCTTCAGCGCATTTTCGCCCAGAGCGTAAGCACTGAGCTCGCACGTTCACTGACGACGTAGGTCCAGCAAAGGCTCGAACTCGTCATCTCTCATGCCGAGACCGTGTCGCATCTTTGCTACCTGCGGACCGTGCAGCTGGCTCACTATCATCTCACGCGGCTGGTCACCACACTGAAGAAGCACCTCGCACCCAATTTGGACTCGCGAGGCACGCTCTCCATGCTTCTCGACAGTAACATGCAGGACATCTTCGTACCCTATGTCGAGAACGGCAAATACATCGAGAGCGAGAAGAAGAACTTGGAAGAGCTCACGGGCGGCCTGTTCTACAGGTTTCACCAGTTTCACGTACGTCAGAGATCGGGCGTTGCTGACCTCCAGTCGTTCCAGAAGCCTGTCTCCAAGACTCACAACAACCGCATATTCGACCGGTTTGGCACTCAGATACCGCATGGCCAGGAGCCCACCGGTCGTATGCAGCAGTTCATGAGACTGGCGCGAATCGACAGGGCGCCGTCCATGAAGACCAAGAAGCTGTCCGGAACGGATCACGACATACAGTATGATGACGGCGACGAACTCCTGAACATCGAGGACACCAAGCGCGTTGTCAAGTGGTTCATTGAGGCCACGGTCCGTGTGCAGGAGCTCGGCACCAAGGTGGAAATGTACGTCATCAGCCGTGGCGGTTCTGACCACTTTTAGCCCCAAGTTCTGCTCGGATATTCTCGAGCTGCTGATCGAGTGCCTGGGGCGCTCGTACGTGGAAGTAGCACTCGACTAGTAAGCACACCGACGAGGCAGTACTGACAAATAGTGCAATTGAGCGCTCGGCGTTTGACCACCGAGTGGATCCGGACCTTTCGTTTATGCTAATTATCGGCACGGCCACGCAGATCATCAACCTGATCAACACGACTGTGACCGCAATCACGAACGACCTGGCCACCAGGTCGTACTCGATGACGCGCGAGATGACGTCGTCTGTGCACAACTTTGTGAACAGAATGGAGGAGAAAATCAACATCATCGAGAACAACGCGGTCGAGGGCGTGCTTTCGCGGTGCATCTTCATTTTGGGACGCAAGAAACGCGAGTATCTGTCTTCGGCCGAAGACGACAGCGTGCCTACGCAGACGGCGGTAAGTCCAACGGCGTGGCATAGCTGACGGTGCAGAAGTGCCAGGAGATCCTAGCGCTTATCATGAAGATCTACGAACTCTCGGCCGAGAGTCTGAGCGGCATCAACCTGGAGGTGTTTGTTGCAGAGCTCGGGTGCGGGCTACGCGACGTGACGTCGGCCAACGACGCCGTCCGACACCGGCTCAAAAAGGCGCTTCGGGTGCCCCAGCTCAAGGCTCTGATCTAAAAGCATTTAGGGGACGGAATAGCACAGCATGTAATTAGCAGAGGGCCTAGATTAAAATGAAAACTACCATACTACAGATAAACGCACAGTGGACTATATAACCGAAAATCACAAAAGCGGACGCCCAAATTTTTGTACTTGGGAACACACTGACAAAATTTGCGGACAGAAAAATCACTGGTCCTTCTTCTCCTTCTCATCGACGAGCGCGGCAGCCGCCTTGGCGTCTTCGTCGTCGATCCACTCAAGCGTTTTCAGGACGCCCTCCTCGAGACCGACGATGGGCTTGTAGTCAAGGCAGTTCTTCGCCTTGGAGATGTTGAAGTATCTGTTGGCGCAAGTGAAGGCCACGCGGAAGCGGGTGAACAGGGCCTCGCGGCCCATCAGCCACGAGTACCACTCGGACAGGTACGCCAGGGTCATGCCGACCGGGCGCGACATCTTGATGGTGAATCTGGGGACGTAGCCCTTGTGGGCCCAGATTGTCCGCGGCATGGTGAAGAAATAGACCGGGGTGTCGTTGGTGATGAAGAAGGGCTCGCCCGCCACGCTCTCGACCTTCTTCTCGTCCAGCAGGCACTGGGCCGCCAAGACGTGCGCGTGCGCGACGTTGCCGATGTAGGTGAAGTCGAACAGGTTGAGGTTGTCGCCGAGCTGGAAGATGGTGCCGTTGGTCTTGAGCACGGCGAGCATGCCGGGGACGAGCTGGCGGTCGCCAGGACCGAACAGTCCGCTGGGCCGGATGGCGCACGTCACGACGCCGTTCTTGCCGTTGGATTCCAGAACGTACTTCTCGCCCAGCACCTGCGGTTAGCCAGCCGATTGGGCGCGGTGCGTACCTTGGTCTCGTTGTACGCGTCCATGGCGACCTCCGGGATCGGGAACGTCTCGTCGGCGTTGCGCAGGTCGCTGCCATCGTAGATGACGCTCGCCGTGGACGTGTACACCAGCGCCTTGACAAAGCCCGACTCGGCCACGCAGTCGACGACGTTCTTGGTGCCATCCACGTTGACCTTGAAGTAGATTTCCTTGCCCATGCCGTGCACAGGCGAGGCGCAGTGGATGACGACCTCCGGACGGACGGTCTCCAGCACGGCCTTGATCGACTCGGGCGACGTCAGGTCGCCCTGGTGGAACGTCACATCTTCCAGCGTGTACGAGTAGAACTTGGACGACGGCGCGGGCGGCGGCCGGATGTCGAGAACGTGGATTTCCGGCCGGTCCTCGAGCAGGTACAGCCGCTCGATCAGGTGGCCGCCCAGGAAGCCCGAGCCTCCGACTATCAAGACTCTGTTCATAGTTACCGTTCTTGCGTATTCGTTCGTGTGCTGTTCAATTCGGCACTGTTCTCGGTCAGCCCACGCCTTCTCCGCCGGCGACCGCGCGTTGTCCACCTACCCACAGCTTTTGCGACTCAATCAAAATCGTTGCAGCGTCCGTCAACCTCGAGAGTTCGGTGCGGCAATAATGTCTGAGTTATGAGCTGACCGTCGGCCGAATAACTAAAATACAGCTCTGTTCTGGCAGCGTTGGGCAAATTTTAGGAGGGCGGCAAACAAAGTGCAGCGGAGGGACACAACGCGATATTCCCGGACCGGGTCCGGTCCCGACTCATTAACTTTCCGGTCGCATTGGGTACGACTCCGCGCTTATTACCCAACACATCGCTTCGGGTCCGGACATTGTGACCGGACCGGGTCCGGCCGCGTTATGGGTCGCCGGATTCTGTGAGCTCCGAGTCCGCGTCTCGGCGCGCCATCTGGCGACGCTCGCACCCGGGCCCTAGGGGCCAGGGCAGCCGTCTACTGTCGTGATGTGCTAGACGGGGCCACTGACACCTCCCATGCGGGGCTATGTGCGGGACAGGCCCTATTTACGATACCACTGCGATCTGCAAAGCGTATTTTGCCGTATCTGAACCTGCAGGACCGGTCAATCCTGGTCCGGACGACAGACGTAACGCCGGCTGCGACGCCTGTACCCGGCGGCGCGCGCCCTTGGCTCCGCCTGCTAGCGCGCTGCGTAGAAGAGCTGTGACCGTCTTTGGCAGGGGGGCTAGTGCGATAGCGCCTGAGCCGCAGCGTCTGCGGCTTGTTGAGTGCACGCGTCATAGTGGCGGCTGAGACAAATTACGCGCGCAGTCGTTTCTGGGCCAATCCGACGAGACGTTACCACCATGACACTAGGTGACCGATCTTGGTACCCGATCGGATACGACGTTCCGAGCGCATGATGTGACTTTCCGGCGTATTGGTAGCAGCTGTGATCTGTCAAACAAAGCCACCGTGTGACCCTGTGACTCTCGCCAGCCGCCCGGTGGTCTTAAAAATAGCCGGGCCGGAACTCGCCGGTGCCGCGCGCCGTTTGCTGCGGCGGCAGCCACACCCCACCCCGGCCGGCAACGCGTACGACGTGCCGCGACAATTCGAATGATTAATGAGCTAATAGTACACAATGACACGCTATCTAACTAGTTTTGTTCTCCTCCAGCACCGCCGACAGCTTCTCCGCGTCGTCCACGGTCTTGACCTTGAGCAGGTACGAGTCGATTTTGGGCTCGACCTGGCCCGGAATCATGGTCACGTTGGCCAGGCGGACGGCGTTGTTGTTGACGGTGTAATGCACGCTTTTCGACAGCGGGTGGTTGAGCAGCACGCGGCCGGAGCCGTCGGCACGCAGAATCACACGACACTTGTTAGTATCCTTGTGCTTGAGCACTCTGTAGACGCCGACACCGAGCACGACGAACGACTTGGCCTCGTTGAGGTGGTACAGACGCGTGCGTCCCTCGAGAATGGCGTCCTCGTCCTCCTCGCCCGGACCCTTTTCAGCCAGGTTGATCTGAGGATCGTTCTTGGTCTCCTCCTCAGCACCGTCCTGGCCGCCTGTGGCCGACGCGGCTGCGGCGGGGGCGGCAGGAGCGGGGGCAGCAGGAGTACTGCCAAACACAGAGCCCGACAGCGGCTTTGGCGCGTCCGAGTTCGCAGAGCCGAACGAGAAACCGACAGCGGGAGCCTTGAATCCGCCCGCGGAACCAAAGCCAGCCGCCGGGCTGGTCGAAGTGGCCGGCGCAGACGCGGGCGCAGGAGTGGCCGGCGACGAACCGTTCTGCGCCGGAAGAGGGTTGTTGAACTTGAACCCGGACGTCGGCGCAGCGGTCTCACCATCCTTGGCGTCTGACTGGAACTTGATTCCCTTCTCGGGAGTCCAGACGGCGCTGTTGTTGGCAGACGGCATCGAGAACGGCTTGTTGGCACCGCCGAATGGCGAAGAAGTCTCTGTCCCGCTGGAGGTCTTCTTGGCGGGCGTAGCTGCAGGCGACTGCTCAGAGTCGCTGGCAGACACATTGAACTTGAACGGAGACTCGGTGGTCTTCTTGGCAACGGCGTCAAGCGAGAAGTTGAACGCGTTGGCCGGAGCAGCATTGGACGCCAGGCTCGTGAGCTTGAAAGGCGTCTGAGCCTCCGGCTCCTGCGCAGGCGACGCAGCCTTGGCCGTCGGCTCCTCGCTAGGAGTGGAAGGCGCGGGAGACGCAGCGGGGGAAGCAGACTTCTCAGCCTCAGCCATCTTCTTCATGGAAATGGCAAACGGCGAGTTTTTGGTGGCCTTGAGCTTGTCCGAAGAGAACGAGAACGAAGGACCAGCCATGGTGGGCTTGCTCTCGGTCGAAGAACTCAGCTTGAAAGGCAGGCTCTCTGTCTTGCCAGTCGGCTTGGTGAACGAGAACGAGGGGCCCTGGGGCACGAACTCCTCCTCAGAGTCTGAGTCCGAGTCGGTGTCCACCTCGACCACAGGTTTGGCAGCAGCCTTCGAGTCAGTCTTGGGGGCCTCGTCCTTGGAAATCTGGAAGGTGTCCTTAGCAGTGGCGGCGGCCGCGAAAGAGAAGCCGGACGTCGCAGGCTTGTCATCGGGCTTGGACGCGGAAGAGTTGGCCCCGAAGGAGAAGGCAGGCGGGGCCATCTTGTCGGGACCAGCAGCCTTCTCGGGTTGCTTCTCAGCGCCAAAGCCAAACGACGGAGTCGCCGACTTGGTGTCGCTCTTGGCTCCAAACTGGAAACTAGAAGGAGCAGTCGAAATGGACGAAGTCGCACTGGCGCCAAACAAGGACGACGCAGCGGGACTCGCAGGAACTGAATCCGCCGGCTTGGAGAAGGAAAATGAGCCAGCTCCGCTCGCGAACGAGGTCGTCGCAGCGGGGGCGCTGGCCGTGGACGTCTTCCCCGAACCGGCTCCGGGCTCGAGCTCATCCATGTAACCCTTGTACTTCTCCACCAGAGGACGGAGATCGACGAGAACATCAGTCTCCAGCGTCGCGTTTATGGCGGTCTGCAGGCTGATGTTCAGGGCGCGAACCTTGAGAAGTCTGGCGTACTCGGGGGTGTCGTCCGACTCGTTCGAGGCAGGCTTGGCGTCGGCGGGCGCCGAGCCGAAAGAGAAACCAGACGGCTTCGCTCCGAAGCTGAACCCCGACGGAGCCGGGGCAGTAACGGAGGAGGTCTTCACCGCCGGAGATTGTCCGGAAGCGATGGAAGAACCAAAAGAGAAGCCAGACGGGGACGACGCCACCGCAGGCGAGGATCCCGAGCCAAACTTGAATGCAGCAGCGGGTGATGCCGGCTCGTCGGCCTTGCGCTTGGCGCCGCCAAAGCTGAAGCTGGGCGTCGACGAAGCGGGCGTCGCAGCCGGGCTCGACCCGAACGAAAAGGAGGCCGTAGCCGGCACAGCAGACGAGACCGTCGGCGCGGCAGTGACCGGAGTCGATGCAGATCCAAAGGAAAAGCTGGGCGCAGACGAAGTCGACGGCACCGACGCCGGTGAAGAGGACGACGACGCAGGCGTAGCAGATCCCAATGCAAAGGACGACGACGCCTGCGAGGGCGTGCCAAAGTTAAAGGAACCGGACGACTGAGGCGTGGCCGGGGAGGCGCCAAAATTGAACGAAGCCGCAGGCTTCGAAGATGCAGATGCGGGAGTCGAGCCGAAACTCGGAGAAGGCGCCGCCGGCGAGGCAGCACCAGAAGCCGGCGATGACACGAGGAAAGCAAACGGATTGGAGCGCTTGGAATCATCCTCCTGCGGCGTTTCGCTGCCTCCGGCAGGAGACGCGGTAGCGCGGGCGTAGGGCGATGCCCGCGCACCGGCCATGCGACGCGAGCGCGGCTGCGCAATTCTACTGGTCAGCGCCGATTTTGGCGTGTTGCTTACCTGCGGCCGGCTAGCACCTGAGCGCTGGCGATCTCAGACGGCTCAGGAGGGCCGTGGAGGTCAACGTCTTCCTCGCGGTCATTGTAGTTTTCACGCGTGATCTGCGTGGTAGGTCTGCGCTTGGACATCTTGATCGGCTTCCTGAGCGGTCAGCATCATCTGCGCAGTCCGGCTGGATACGCGCGACGGCCTCAAGACGCCTGGCCGCCGCGGGTTCTGGTTCGCCGTCTGCGGACCCATTCGGGTGCAGGCGTCGGCGCGACGTACACTTACACTAGCTGACGACGTATCACGTACGATCCGTCTGATCCTGGCTTGAAGCGGGATGACACGGACGGGCCAGCGATGGTTTTGCGTCGTACCGACCTGGGCTACCTGGCTCTGATTTTAAGGGATTTCGTGTTGATGCAACTTTTTTCAGGCGTAGCATGACGGACAGGGTAACACAACGAAAAATACACGACAAGCGCGTCGCACCACCCGGCCAGCTGGATCCGCGGCAAGAACGGCGCGACCGGATCGCGAGGGCGTGTGCCCGCGGTACCAAACTTGGGTCTGGTGCAACGTCGTATATAGCGCCTCCTGGGCTACACGTGAGGTCAGTGCTTGCACGGGCAACTGGACAATTGAGCCGCACGTCTTGCGGCTCAATTGCATGCGCCGGATCAGCGGCAGTGCGGCTCAGCGACGGCCGCCCGCACTGGACGGCCCACGGCTGTAGCTTCCAACCACGGCGACCCTGCCGTAAGTCCGCGCAGCTAGGTCGCCCACAAGAGCAGTCACACGTGGCTGCAGCGCCGCGTACGCGGCTTAGAACACGAGCCAGGCTTCTGGATCTGAAGCTTATCCGGCCAAGTCCAGCCAGCCGCCGAGGGGGGCCAGGTACCAAGTTGTTGGAAATCTGCGGTTGAGACGCGTCCGTAGGGCGCGAGACGCGCGAGACGAGCGGGGTCGGCGGCGAAAGCCGGACGCACCCGGCGAGAGGCCGGAGCCGCAACGCGACGCAGTCCCGACGGACGAGCGAGAGCGGCGGGTGGCCAGAAACCAGTCTTGTCGCGTCCGCGCAGCTGGTCTACGGCAGTCTGAACAGATGCGGACCCCGAGCTGGGAGCGAGACGCGTCGCAGAGGCTGCGGAACACAATTCTATTAGGCGCCCGAAAGACAAAACAAGGACAGTAAGACAAAACAGACCAAAGGCCGCAGGCGCGGCGCGTGATTGTACAAAAAAAGCATTTTTAGATGGCGTCCGGATCACTCGGCGCTGGTTTCGGCCGGCTTTGACTGTTCGCCGTTGAAGTTTCCGCCGCGGGAGCCACGGCCGGCCATGCCCCGGGCGCGGCCGACGGTACGGCTGCCGCCGCTGATCCGGGCGCCGGTGCGGAAGGAGCCGCGGCGCTGGGGGGCCTCAGACTCGCTGCCAGAGCGGCCCCAGGACGGGAAGGACCGGCTTTGGCGGTTTGTGTCAGCGATCATGGTCACCCGGCCGATCTTCTGCTGGTCGGCTTTGTCCAGGGCCTCGAGCGCTTCCAGGGCAGCCTGGGCGTTCTCCTGGGTGTCGAAGTAGACGTAGGCAAAGGGCCGGCCGGAGACGCCTGTCCGAATGACGACGCCGGTGATGTGCTCCTGGTCGGCCGGGCGGAAGTAGCCGAGGAGGGTTTCCTCGCTCTCGTCCGCGCGAGCGACCCAGAGACCGGGGCGCTTGGAGTCCTTGCCGTCCTTCTCGTCGGCAGACTCGGTCTTGCCGTCGGCGGCGTCGTCGGCGGCGTCGGGCTTGGCGCCGTCCTTGGCGTCGGCGTCCGCGCCCTCCAGGCTGGGTATGCTGACCGCGACCTTCTGTGCCAGCGGCGTCGACTTGGAGGACGAGGAGGCGCTGGCACCGGCCGGCGGCAGGCCTGCCCGGCGGTACTTGAAGTTGAAACCGTCCGAGCGCATCTCCATGCCAATGTTGCCGTCGGTGACGTTCAGGACCAGGCTGCCGTAGGACACGTCCGAGAGGTTGAAGTGCCACATGTTCTTGAAGCCCGAGTTGAACTGCTCCTCCTTCTCCTTGTCCTTTTCGGAGCCGGCGTCGGCGCTCGTGGGCATCTTCTCGAGCACAGCCAGCGCGTTCTCCAGCAGCTGCTTCTGTGTCAGGTTGTTGGCCACGGCCGGGAGGACCTCGGACTTGACGATGTTCCACACGAGCATGAACTGCGCGCGCGCGCCGGCCAGCTTCGCCCGGAAGTAGTCGTACGTGGGGTTGACGGCGAACTCGGAGTAGCTCGAGCCGTAGCGGAAGTGCAGGCCGCCGGAGATGGAGAAGTCGGCCTTGAGGGCGAGCGCCAGCTGGGCGAGGATGCCCTCGCGCGCGGGCGAGGCCTGTGTGATGAGGATGCGCGTCTCGGTCTCGTCGAAGACGCGCGCGGCCGTGTCGATGAGCTCGCCGATCTGGAGCAGCGTGGTCCACGTCGTGCCGCCGCCGCCGGCGATCGTCGTCCGGCCGGAGCCGTTGTCGAACAGCTTGTGCATGACCACGGCGCCGCCGAGACCGAGCAGCCGGAACTTGACGCCGTTGCCGGTGTCGATGCTGCTGCTCGAGTGCTCGTCGACGATGAACAGGTTCGGCACCTTGTACTCGCCGGACCGGAACTTCTCCAGGACGGTCACGTCCTCGCACGCGCCGTAGACCGAGTACACGGGCACGTCCAGCGTCTGCTCGCCGGAGATGAACTCGGGCAGCTGCGACAGGCACTTGGTCGACAGAAATTGCCGCAGCGCGGACGACTCCTGGGGGAGCGACCGCGCGTCAAACAGCGGCGAGTACTGCCCGACGTGTCTGAGCGTCTTGTCTGTGATGCGCGCGACACTGTCGCGGTCGTGGAAGCCAAAGTCGCCGGTGTGGATCACATGCGACGCGTTGTACTCTCTGACGAGCTTGTTGAGCGCCGCCAGGTTGCCTGGCCGTCAGCACAGTCCTGGAGCGCCGGCGCGGCCGCGGCCGCGCGCGGCTGCATCCGTCCGCCGCATCGCTCCGTTCGTACCTCTGATGTCCGCCACACACAGGATGCGTGTCGAGCCGCCGGCCGATATCACCTTCGAGACTGTTCCGTTGGTGTTCTAAACCGATCCGTCAGCCGTGTCCGCGCCGGCGCGGCGGCGCGGCCGGCCGCGCCGCGGCCGCCGCCCATCGCCGCCCGTCGTGCGCGCCGCGCGCCGCCGCCCCCGGCCCGGCTCCGCCCCGTGCCGTGCCGGGGACGTGGTGCGCTCAAATCACGCGTCTGCTGGCACTTACACTCGACATCTCAGTATCGTCCTCGCTTCCGCAGTCTATCTCAATCTGGTTTGTCGCTGTTGAATATCCTTGCCAGGATATGTCCGGTCAGATTAGACAAAAATCAGCACTCGATTGCCCGATTTTGGGGTATGAGCGATAAATTGTGGGTGAAAAATATCTGCAGGTCCTGCAAAATATTGTTGATATGCTCAGGGGAAAACGCCAAAAAGCCTTCAGATGGGAACACAAAGGCGTGGTGGTGGGGAGTCTAGTGGTCGCAGTCCACTACAGCGACACGGGGCTGCATGCCGGCGAGCGCTAGAGGCTAGAGGCCACTACTGATCGCCGCCGGCTGCCGGCAGCGGGCGGCACTAGGCGCGCGAGGGGAGCTGTCTGGCTGGTGTAACCCTAGGGCCGCGCGCCTGGCCCGCGGGCGCCGACGCGTGCCGTGCGCCCCTGGCCACGACACAAATAGGCACTTGTGACCCAGCGCCAGATGGGGCGGCGTGGCGGTGCGGGAGGGGCGAGCCGCACGCCGTGCGGCGCGCGTTATGTCCGCGGCCACGTGAGATGACAAGCGCGCGCAACACAGAATTTTGTCGTTAAGCCCCGGCTCGCCGTCCGCCATTTCCCCCAAGATCCCCCGATTCCTCTCGCGACGCATCATGGCTGCTCTCCCTACGACCTACGACGGTACGTATCCGTGCGCGGCCCGCTGACCGCAGAACCCGTCCTGCTCGGCATCATTGGCGGCACCGGCCTCTACTCGCTCGACGGGCTGACGCCCGTCGCCCGCGTCACGATCAGCACGCCCTGGGGCCACCCGTCGTCGCCCATCACGATCTCCAAGACCAAGTCCGGGTTCGCGATCGCGTTCCTCGCGCGCCACGGGTTCCACCACCAGTTCACGCCCAGCGACGTGCCCGCGCAGGCCAACATCGCCGCGCTCAAGACGCTCGGCGTGCGCGCCATCATCGCGTTCTCGGCCGTCGGCAGCCTGCGCGAGCACATCAAGCCGCGCGACTTCATCCTGCCGTCGCAGGTGATCGACCGCACCAAGGGCA
Organism: Neoaidaea tothii; assembly: GCF_038497935.1. NCBI lineage: Eukaryota > Fungi > Ascomycota > Lipomycetes > Lipomycetales > Lipomycetaceae > Neoaidaea > Neoaidaea tothii. Next base: position 171,532 of record NW_027117993.1, read on the forward strand.
TCCGCCCGTCGTCGTTCTTCGAGCACGGCTTTGTCGGCCACGTCGGCTTCGGCGACCCGTTCGACGCGGCGCTGGCGGCCGCCATCGCCGCGGGCGCGGACGTGCTCAAGGCGAGCGGCTCGTTCCTGCACACGCGCGAGACCGAGGGCGGCAAGGACCTGACGCTGGTGTGCATGGAGGGCCCCGCGTTCTCGACCCGGGCCGAGAGCAACCTGTACCGGTCGTGGGGCGCGTCCGTGATCAACATGTCGTGCCTGCCCGAGTCCAAGCTCGCGAAGGAGGCCGAGATCGCGTACCAGATGGTGTGCATGTCGACCGACTACGACGCCTGGCGCGAGTCCGAGGAGGCCGTCACGGTCGAGACCGTGGTCGGCAACCTCAAGGCCAACTCGGACAACGCCCACCGGTTCACGCTGGCCATCCTCGAGCCGCTCGAGGCCGGCCTGCGCTCCGGCGCGCTCGGCAAGAGCCTGGAGGGCACCATGAAGTTTGCCATGTGCACGTCGCCGGCGGGCATCTCGGCGGCCGTGCGCCAGAAGCTGCACTTCCTGCTGCCGGGCTACTGGCCCCTGGAGTAGAATAGATGTATCTACACAAGCAATGCGCCTAGTTGTTGACTGGCACGCGCGGGCTGTCGACGCGCGGCGGCGCCGCGGCGCCGGCCTTGCGCGCGCGGCCGCGGCCGCGGCGGCTGCCGGGGCTGTCGCCAGTTCCGCGGCCCTTGCGCCGCGGCTCCCTCGCGCTCTGGCCGGCCTCGGGCTCCGGCCCGCGCATCTGTAGCTGCGTGCGCGCGCTCTCCTCGGCCCACCACTTCTCGAACTCCTCCTCCTCCTGGATCTCCTTGATCGACTTGGCCTTGGTCGTCTGCTCGGTCAGGATCTCCTGCTGCTGCTGCGTCTGCTCCTTCATGATGTCGGCCAGCGAGAACTGGACCACGATCGCGCTGTCGTCCCGCGGCTCGGCGAGCATGACCGAGAGCGCCGACGCCGCGCGGGCCGGGCCGGGCATGCTCTGCTTGCCGAAGAGCTCGGACCGCGCGGCCGTCGGCTTGGCCTTCCACGGGCTGTTCTCCTGCGCCGGCGGCCGCGGCGCCCGCGCGTCCATGTGCTGCGACAGAATCGTGGCGTACGAGTTCTGGGGGCCGTTGGGCAGCAGCTGCGGCGACGACACGACAAAGTGCTGCGGCGACGTGGCCGGCCCGATCAGGTACCGGTCCTTGACCGTCTTCTGCGGCGCCTCGGGGATCGGCTTGTGCCACGGCGAGCCGGCGGCCTTGGCCGGCGCCGGGTTGGCCGCGGCCATCTGCTCGGCCTGCCGGATCTTCTTGCGCTCCTTCTGCGACATCTTGGTGAGCGCGCTCTCGTCCTGCGGCAGCACGTAGAACTGCGGCTCCTTGAGGCCGTCCGCCGAGCCGGCCGCGGCCGCGGCCGGCCCCGCGGCCGGCCCCGCGGCCGACCCGCGCCGGTCCTTCTTCAGCCCGAGCGCGATGCCCGACGGCGACGAGCCCACGCTCGGCCGCCGGTCCCTGTCGGCCGTCTTGAAGTCGATCGGCGACATCTTGGCGCCCGCCGGCGTCCACGAGCCGGCCGCCAGCCGCGGCGCGGTCGGCGTCCGCGCCGCGTCCCGCGGCGACGCGCCCAGCTCGTCCCGGTCGTGCACGCTGGCCGGCCGCGACCGGAAGTACGTGCCCGGCTCGCGCGGCGCCGACGACGGCGGCGACTGCACCGCCCGCGGCGACCCGAACTCGGCCGGCGCGTTCGACGGCGAGCTGCGGCCCGCGTGCGCCTTGGCCTTGCCCTTCACGCGGACCCAGTCCTGCGCCGGCGGCGCCGGCTCGTCGTCCATGTCGAAGATGAAGTCGCTGTGCGACGCGGACGGGCGCAGGACCGGGCTCGTCTGCGCCGGCGCGGCCTCACGGGAGTACCGCCGGCGCCGGCGCTGCTTCGCCGCGTCCAGCGGCGTCGGCGGCAGCGGCGCCGGGCCCGCGCCGCACGGCGCCGCCTCGAGCTGCAGGATCAGGCTCTCCTTCTCGCGCCGGCGCGCGTCGGCCAGCGTCGCGTGGCGCTCCTCCAGCTCGCGCAGCAGCCGGCCGGACTTGCTGACCGGCAGCCGCGCGACCTGCTTGGCCACGACCTCCTTCTCGAGCTCGGCCAGCAGCTCCGGGCCGACGTCCTCCAGCAGGTGGTCCTCGAGCATGCACTCGAGGTTGACGGCGATGTACGCCAGCAGCGACGCCTTGAGCCGGTCGGCCGCGAACGTGTCGGCCTCGACCAGGAGCTCGGCCGCGTTGCGCACGTTCACTGTCGTCAGCGCGCCCGGGCGGCCACGTACCGTATCTGACCAGCACCGCCTGGCAGATGTCCATCAGCCGGTCCATCAGGAGCTCGTTTGCGATCGCCAGCACGTCCAGGACGACCGCCAGGAACTCGGGGAGCGACTCGGCGTGGACGCCGGCGAAGAGCGTCGACTCGTCCCTGTCCTCGTACACGTAGTCGAGCACGAGCTGGAACCGCGCCAGCCGGAGGTGCCTCATGTCCACGCGGCGGACGCCGGGCGCGGCCGGGCCCGGGCCGTGCGGCGCGGCCGCGGCGCCGGCGTTCGTCCACCGGCTGGCCGTCAGCGTGGCGAAGAACGGCGAGCGCACGGCGAGCACGCACGAGTGGCCGCAGACGGCCGCGTCCTCGAGCTCGATGACGAGGTCGGCCCAGGCCTCGGTGCGCGGGTCGCTGGCGGCGGCGGCGAGGTCGGCCGGCAGCTGGTTGGCGCCGCGGTGGGCAAAGTAGGCGGCCGCCGAGAGGTGCTTGATGTGCAGCAGCGCGGCGAGCCGGATCACGTCGTCCTTGGCCGCGTGCATGTACCTGGGGACCAGCTGGCGGCTGGCGTAGCCGTCCCAGGCCGGGACGAGGACGTCCGTGTAGCAGAAGTAGACGAGGAGGACGGTGGCGACGAGCCCGGTCGAGAGCAGCGTCAGGTAGCCCTTGCCGCCGCGCTCGGCGTAGGCGACGTGCGCGGCCAGCGCGTCGGGGACGGCGCCGCCGAGCAGCAGCTCGCGCAGGACGCGGCTGCGCGCGCCGACGACGATGCGGTGCGCCGGCAGAAGGACGTCCGGCCGCTCGTGCGACGCCACAAAGAGGTCGGCGGAGCCGCCGGCGCCGGCCCGGTCCCGCAGCGCGTCGGCCTGGTCCTGCAGCGCGTCGACCTGGTCCCGCAGCGCCTCGGCCAGGTCCGGCCGCTGCAGCAGCTCGCGCGTGGCCGCAAACGACGCCGGCAGCGCCGGCTGGTCGCCGTCGCTGTCGTCCGAGCCCACCGACGACAGCGCGCCGTCGTCGGCCTCCGCCGCGCCCACAAACGGCAGCAGCCGCGCGAGCTCGGCCGGCAGCGCCGGCGGCGCCACGTCGACCGGCGGCGGCGCGCTGTCGCTGCGGATGGCCGCAAACGCGCCGGCCGTGTTGCTGCGCACAGCCACGACCCGGGTCAGGTGCGCCACACGCTGGAACTTGAACTCGGAGCGCTTTCCGTGCGAGTCCTTGGCCGTCGCGCGCTTGACCTTGCGCCACAGCGAGCCGGCCATGGTGCACACGACCACGTTGCCGTCGCGGTCCACGTCGACGTCGCGCACGGCCAGGTGCTTGCGCTTGAGCGACCACACGGTGTGCGGCTTGACGGCCTTGGCCAGCACGTTCGGCCGCGCCTTGTTGGCCGGGTCGAGCTGGAAGCTGAAGACGTCGCCCAGCGACGACAGCGCGCACACGGTCGCGCCGTGGGCGACGACCTTGGTCACCGTGTTCTTGGTGTAGCTCGCGCGCGGCCGGAAGACGTCGAACTGGTCGGCGAAGCGCTCGAGCGGGAACGCGACCTTGAAGGAGCCGCCGTTGGTGTAGACGATCACGTCGTGGGTCTCGAGCAGGCACACGGTGGCGTGGTCCAGCGCGGCCAGCATGGCCACCGGGCCGGGCAGCGTCGAGACCTTGACCGGGCTGAGCTCGACGCGGTCGCCGGCGGCGGCGGCGATGCCCAGCTGGCCGGCGTTGGTGCCCCACATGTAGAGGTCCGAGGCGGTGAAGACGGCCGAGTGCACGCGCGAGGCGGCCGCGCCGCGGACGTGCTCCTTGCGGATGGCGCCCGTGACCTTGCGCGGCGTCCACTGGATGGGCTCGTCCGACGGCTTCTTGGGCTCGACGCTGTAGCCGAGCTGGCCGTGCCGGTTGGAGCCCCACGTGTAGACCTCGCCGGCGCGGGTCACGGCCACCGTGTGGTCCTGGCCGAGGGCGACGTGCACGACGGCGCTGCCGCCGAAGCCGGGCACGTGCTTGAGCGTGAACTGCGTGTCCTTGGTGGCCAGGCCCAGCCGGCCGCCGTTGCCGAACCCGCACACGTACAGGTTGTTGCTCGGGTCCGTCGACAGCACGACCGTGTGCAGCTTGGACATCTGCACGTCGCGGATGCGCAGCTCGCGGAACCGCGCGGGCGCGGGCTCGCCGCCGTCGCCGGGGCGCTGGACGACCACGCGCTCCGGCTTGGCCCGGTCGTCCGCGTCGTGGAACCCGAGCGTGTGGTTCGCGTTCGACCCGAACGTGAACAGCGCCGACCCGCCGACGTCGCGGTCCAGCGGCTCGGGGTTGGTCTCGTCGAGCGTCGCGTTGAGCACGTCGAACGGCGAGTTGCCCTCGTGGTCCTTGGCGCGGATCGTGTCCTGCGACGCGCGGATGAGCGCCTGCGAGATGCCGACGTTGCCGGCGTACAGCGCGCGGTGCAGCGCCGTCCAGCCGGACTCGCGGTCGGCCGCCACCAGGTCGACGCCGGGCGCGGCGATCAGCGCGGCGGCGAACGCCGGCCGGTTGAGCGTGGCCGCCAGATGCAGCACGGTCCGGCCCAGGTCGTCCGTCCGGTTGATGTCTCTGTGCGCTGCGGGCGCGGCCGGGTGCCGCCGGGGGGCCAGCGGCGCGCCGGGCGACGCCTGCGGCGCGGCCGGGCCGCCGGCCGCTAGGAGACCTTGGAATTCTTTAATGTCATCCTCGTAGAGGTGCTTGAAGAGCGTGGGCATGTACCGGAGAGCCTGCAGCTGGGCCCAGCTGCAAGACCTGGCAAGCTGGTTCGCGCGCGGTCACGGCCGGTGGCGAAGCAGCAGGCAGATCCGGGCGCAAGTCGCCGGAGGCGAGCGATTTGCGCTGGGCGAACAAACGCGGGGTCGCGAGCGTGACGCGGCCGGCAGGGCGCGGCGGGGCGGCAGGTCCTGGGGACGGGCGAGCGGCCGACGGCCGAGCTGATTGCAGAGTCGCGGCCGTCGCGGGGCCTGGTGGGGTCGAAGAGGACGGATGCCGGCAGCCGGACGGAGCGTTGGCGGCCGTGTGTGCACTGCGGGGTCAGCGGTCGCGCCCGCGGCCGGGTCTGAGCACGCAGACGAGGGGGACGCACCTGGCGGTGTCCTGGGGACTCAAATTGAGGGTCTGCGGAGGCGTGGGGTCGCAAAAACGTCGTCGGACGGCCAGAGGTTGTGAATTGGAAGTGATGATGATGATGCAGGTGTATGTAATACGATAGGCATTGGCTGACTGTTGCCGGGAACTGACTAACCTTAACTACGGACGTGCATCCGCGTGGCCTGGGCGGACGGCTACAGAGGACGACGGCCGGCCACAGGGGACGGCGGGCGGCCGGGGTGAATGGGGGGCGCTGGGATGGCCGAAGGTGACGTGGGCTGCCGGTGGCCGGTGGCCAGGCGGCTGCGGGCGTGGACAGGCTGGCGAGCGCGGACGGAGATGCGACGCGGGTGATGCGGCGCATGCGGGTGATGCGGCGCATGCGGGTGACGCGGCGGCGCGCAGCCGCACCGCATGCGGCGCGCGCCGCGCGCCGTGCGGCTCGGACGCCGCGGCTCTGGCGCCGGCCGCGGCGCTGCCGACGGCGCCCGCGCCCGCGCCCGCGCCGCGCCAGACGCGTGCGCTCTGGGCAGCCCGCGCAGGCCCCGCCCGCTGGCAATTGGCGCGGATTGCCGCAGGCAGCCGCACGCGGGCGTGCGCGGCGGTCGGCGCCGGTGGTGTCGGTGTCGATGAATTCAGTCTATGTACAATGCCGTTACAGCCGGCGGCCAAATCCCCACACCTTCTGGTTGCCGAGCGGGCGCTTCTTGGACTCCTCGAACAGCACATGGCGGCGGACTGGGTCAGCGGCGTCGCGGGCGGGCTTACCGATCGGGTCGTAGCGGACCTGCGTAATCATGGGCGACGTGCGCGGCCGGTGCACGGTCCGGATGAAGCCGGTCATGGCCGACGAGATGAGCTTGACCAGCACCGTACGGGCCTTTGCTTCTGCCGGTCAGCGCGCCCGGGCGGCACTTACTCTTTGCCATTGTGGATGCGTGCGGCGTCGCGGTGGACGGGGAGAAAAATTGCAGCGCGCCCGGGTAAGGCCGCGGTCACGTGCCGCCGCGGCCGGGTAGGCGGGGTCAACGGCTTACCCGGCCTCGCCACGCCGCCAACGGCTTCCGCTGCGCCGCCAGCGAGCGGAGCGGGCGCTGGCGGACAGCGGGCTGGCGGACACGCACGCGGTGCGCGGCGGACAGGCACGCGGTCCGCGGCGGACACCCGGCGCGGCGGCGGCGCTGCTGCGGGCAGCCGCGTCACGTGACTAGACTGAGTCATCGCGCCGCAGCGCGCGCGGCGCCGGCCTCTCGCCGGCCCCCGCGCCAGCGCCGGTCGGCCCGGCCGGCCCAGCACAGTCACCGCCCACAAGCGCTCCCATTTTGCATGCGCTAGGGCGCCCAGACACAGCCCGGCAAAAATAAATTTTTCGCGATCCTAAAATTTTCTCTCCGCCGTGCACTAGGCGACGGCGAAAATTACTAGATTCACAGAGTTTGCGCACGCTACTCTATACAGCAGGTCGGGCACGCCGGCCGGTTTGTAGCTCCCGTTAAGGTTCCAGCGGCGATGGCCGCGCTCGGCCATCACTGCGCGGGCCGGGTGGTATATATAGTAAGAGTCAGATCCGTAGAGCGCACCCACGCGAGTATATCTGCAGCGCCGGCCGCCCTCCAGACCGCACCCAGAGCCCAGCCGCGAGCCAGAGCCGCCAGACAGAGCCCAGACCGCGGCCGTGCACCGCCCGAGACCGAGCCAAACACAGAGCCTTTGTTCGTGGAGCAGAGTGGGGTGCCCGCCCTGCGTCTTTGTTCACAATGTCACTCCAATCCGCACTTTTTAGATCGTCCCCGGTCGCCAGGTCTGCTCTCCCGGCGACTTTCCGACCTCTCAGCCTGCGACCTGCCTTCCCCCGCGTCTTTCCCGCCGCCCGGCCCTCTGCGTCCCCCGACGCGCGTCTGTACTCCTCCTCCAGCGAAATGATGGCCACCGCAGTCAACGGCTCCGCGCACGAGAGCCAGCACCGGCGCCCGCAGCACGGCCACGGGCTCCACAAGCACCACAAGCACGCCAACGGCGCGCGGAGGCCCAAGAAGGCGCTGACGATCGACAACATCAACCCGCACCTGCTCGAGGCCGACTACGCCGTGCGCGGCAAGCTCGCCATCCGCGCCGAGGAGCTGCGGGACCGGCTCAAGGCCGGCGACACGTCGCTGCCCTTCACCGAGGTCATCAACTCCAACATTGGCAACCCGCAGCAGCTCGACCAGCGGCCAATTACGTTTTTCCGCCAGGTCCTGTCGCTCGTGCAGTACCCGGATCTGATGCTGTCGCCCTACGCCGACAAGATTTTTCCGCCGGACGCCATCGCCCGTGCCACCGGGCTGCTCGAGGAGATTGGCAGCCTGGGCGCGTACTCGCATTCGCAGGGCGTGCCCTGCATCCGCCAGTCTGTGGCGAACTTCATTGCTGGTAAGTGAGCGCGGCGGGCGCGGCGGTGCGCCGGCCGCGGCTGCCGGGCCAAGGGCCCAAGTATTACTCATCCCCCGTGTTTGTTTTTATCCGCATTTCGGCCAGCGGCGCCGACCCGGGGGGGTGGCTCTGCGGCTGGCGGCTGGCGCGCGCGCCGCCGGGCTGGGTCGCCGTTCGCGGCCCCGCTGCGGCGGCCGCGGGGGCCCGCCGGCCGGCACGTGCCGCGAACAGGCCCGGCGCCGGCGTTCGCCGACGCGGCCGGCCGCGCAGGGCCGCGCGCAGCCGCGGCCGCATCGGACACGCGGGGGACTGCCGCATGCGGACATATGCTGACTGCCCAGAGCGCGACGGCTTCCCCGCAGACCCCAAGGACATCTACCTCGTCGGCGGCGCGTCGTCCGGCGTCAGCAACCTGCTGACCACGATCTGCAACGGCCCCGAGACCGGCGTCATGATCCCCGTGCCCCAGTACCCGCTGTACTCGGCCACGCTCGCGATCGTCGACGCCACGCCCGTGCCGTACTACCTCAACGAGGCCGACCGGTGGTCGACCGACCCCGGCCACATCCGGCAGGCGATCCTCGGCGCCCTCGCCAAGGGCGTCAAGGTCAAGGCCGTCGTCGTGATCAACCCGTGCAACCCCACGGGCTCGTCGCTCTCGCGCCAGGACATCAAGGACATCCTCGCGCTCGCGGCCGAGCACGGCATCCTGGTGGTCGCCGACGAGGTCTACCAGACCAACGTCTACGGCAGCGAGTTCCACTCGTTCAAGAAGGTGCTGCGCGAGGCCCAGCGCGACCACCCCGGCGTCTTTGACGACGTCGAGCTCGCGTCGCTGCACTCGACGTCCAAGGGCATGGTCGGCGAGTGCGGCCAGCGCGGCGGCTACGTCGAGCTCATCGGCATCAACGACGACGTCATGGAGCAGTTCTACAAGCTCGTGAGCATCTCGCTCTGCCCGGCCGTGTCCGGCCAGGTCCTGACCGAGGTCATGGTCAACCCGCCGCGCGAGGGCGACCCGAGCTACCCGCTCTACCGGCAGGAGTACGACCACATCTACAGCACGCTCAAGACGCGCGCGCTCGCGCTCTACGAGGCCTTCCAGCAGATGGACGGCGTGTCGTGCCAGCCGCCCATGGGCGCCATGTACCTCTTCCCGACCATCACGCTGCCGGCCAAGGCCATCAAGAAGGCCCAGGACCTCGGCACCGCGCCCGACCAGTTCTACTGCATGCAGCTGCTCGAGGCCACCGGCATCTGCGTCATCCCCGGCTCCGGCTTCGGCCAGAAGCCGGGCGAGTACCACTTCCGGACGACGTTTCTGGCGCCGGGCGACGACCACATCCAGCGCATGATCCGCTTCCACAACGGCTTTGTTGCGCAGTACTCGTAGCCGGCTAGCCTCATCCCCTCATTGGCGCCCGCCACCGACGGCCTTCCCCCAAAATTCAAAAAGATACAGGAGTCTGTGATGCTTTAGCTTGATTTTTTTGCTGTTCTTTTTGAGATCTTTGTTGCATGGTACTACGGTTTTCAAAATGAAAGGACACTGTTGTTTATAGGATATGGTAGAAGAAAAGTACGATATGTTCCTGAAGACGGCGGTGCTGGTGGAACCGGCGGTGGCAGCGGCGCCACGCGTACGGCGCGTCAGCCGCCCGGACGCCGCGCGCTGGAAGAGGCAACGCAAGCGCCGCGTCACGTGTGCTGCGGTGCCAGGGCGGCGGCGCCGTCCGGTGTGCTGGGCCGGCGCGCGGGCGGGAGCCGGCTGTGAGTTACCCGGCCCGTGACCCGTGAAACCCGCGCCGTGACTGCCACGCCTCCTGGCACAGATCAGCAGCATGCAGCACTCAGGTAGGCCGCCGGAAGCCGCCGCTGACAGCAGATAGCGCCGGGTACGAGGATTCCGGCCGGTCGGCCATGGACCCCCTGCTGCAGGCAGCGGCTGCGCTGGCGCCGCTGGTGGACGCGGCCGCGCTGGCGCCGCCGGCCGAGGCCTCGAGTCTCGGGCCGTTGGCGGACGCGGCCGCGCTGGCGCCGCTGGCGGACGCGGCTGCGCTGGCGCCGCTGGCCGAGGCCGCGGACGCGCGCCGGCCGGCGGCCAAGGCTGAGTCGGGCGATCCGCCGGAGCCGCCGCCGTCGCCGCCACGGAAGCTCAAGCGGCCGTCGCGGCCGGCCGACGGTCGCCGCGACGACCGCGACCGGCACCGCGACGACCGCGACCGGTACCGCGACGACCGCGACCGGCACCGTGACGACCGCGACCGGTACCGCGACCGCGACGACCGCGACCGGCACCGCGACGACCGCAAGCCGCCGGCCGAGCCCGTCGAGCCGCCGCGGTCGCCGCCGCGCAAGCTCAAGCGGCCCACGTCGCGCATGACCGCCGAGGAGCGCGACGAGGACCGGCGCCGGCGCAACGACCGGCCGGCGCCCATGCGGCCGGCGGACATGCCCGGCCGGACCAACGACAGCCTCGTGCAGAACCACTACAACTCGCGGCCGCAGCAAAACGTGGACTCGCGCAAGCTGTCGCCAATCATCAAGCTGCGGTCGTTCAACAACTTCATCAAGGCCACGCTGATCCAGCGGTTCACCCGCCGGGACATGGTCGTGCTGGACCTGGGGTGCGGCAAGGGCGGCGACCTCATGAAGTGGGACATCGCGGCGATCCGCGGGTACATCGGCATCGACATTGCCGACGTGTCGGTCCAGCAGGCCAGCGAGCGGTACCGCAACATGCGCCGCAAGCGGTTCTGGGCCGAGTTCTTTGCGGGCGACGCGTTCGGGACGCCGGTGGTCCAGCAGATCCCGCGCGACATGTACCAGGCCGTGTTTCCGGTCGACCTGGTGACGATGCAGTTCTCGATGCACTACGCGTTCGAGACCGAGGACAAGGCCCGCACGATGCTCGAGAACGTGTCGCGGTCGCTGGTCCGCGGCGGCCGGTTTATCGGCACGATCCCGTCGTCGGACGCCATCGTCGAGCACATTGCCAAGCTCGCTCCTGGAGAGCGGGAGTGGGGCAACTCGGTGTACCGGGTGCGGTTTGCGAACGACCCGCCGCGCGACGGCGCGTTCCGGCCGCCGTTCGGACACAAGTACTCGTTTTTCCTCGAGGACGCCATCGGCGACGTGCCCGAGTACGTGGTGCCGTTCGAGGTTTTCCGGGCGTAAGTGGCCGCGAGACAAGGCTGACGGCAGCATGGCCGAGGACTACAAGCTGCGCCTGCTGTACCGCAAGGGCTTCCACGAGCTGTTTGAGGACGAGACCCGCGAGAACCCACGCCTGTTCGACCTGTGCCGGCGCATGAACGTCACCAAGGACGACGGCTCGTTTGGCATTGACGGCGACCAGAGAGAGGCAGCGGGCTTTTACTTGGCGTTTGCGTTTGAGAAGCTGGCGGGCTGAGCTTCGTGTAAGATAGTATAGCAAGTGGCGGTGCGACGAGGCCGGCGGCGGCGGACGGGTGGACGGCTGGATGCGGACGGCAGCTGCCGTGGAGCCAGTGCGGGAGCCCGGGGGAGCGACTGCTGTTGGGAGGCGGCGTAGAGGTGCGGGTGGGCGGCTGGACGGCTGGGCGGCGCGTGCGGCGCGTGCGGCGTAGCATTGTGCGGCGCGTGCGGCTTACCATGGTGCGGCTCACGCGCGTGCGGCGCGTGCGGCTCATGCGCCCGTGCGGCTCACGCTCGTGCAGCTCGTGCGGCTCGTGCGGCTCGTGCGCTCGTGCGGCTCATGCGCCCGTGCGGCTCACTCTCGTGCGGCTCGTGCGGCTCATGCGCTCGTGCGGCTCACGCGCCCGTGCGGCTCATGCGGCGCACTCTCGTGCGGCTCACGCGCCCGTGCGGCTCATGCGGCGCACTCTCGTGCGGCTCATCCGCCTCGCCCTCTGCACCTCGCCCTCTGCGCCTCACCCTCTGCGCCTCCTGCGCCGCACACGTCGCCCCCATCTCTCCCGGCCGCGCTACGCGCCCACCACACGCGACAATGCCGCGCGAAACCCGCGCCGCTGCCGCCGCCGCGGCCGGCGACTCCTCCGGCGACTCCTCCGGCGACCGCCCGAAGACCGTGCCCATGACCAACGAGACCGAGCTGCAGATCCGCCAGCTCCTCGGCAAGCGCGTGCCGTTCGATTCCGCCCTCCAGAGCCTTTTTCCCTACATCGAGGCCACCGCCGTCGACAACGCCAAGACCGGCCTCGGCGTCGAGAAGCTCGAGACCGCCCTGCGCGCCCTCATCGACCTCTCCAAGGCCGTCGCCGACCACAAGGGCGCGCTGCCCGCGTGCGTGGCCCCGGCCGGCCAGAAAAACCCCGCCGGAGCGTATCTGGGCGCGCTCGACAGCGAGCTCGCCGAGTACGCCAAAAAGACCGACGCCGACAAGTACGGCAGCGTGCACGTCTACAGCAACTTCCTGCGCGCCGTCTGGGACGCAAAGTGCCCGCTCGAAAACATGCCGCTGCAGAGTCGCTGGTTCGACAAGGACGGCAAGGCCGTCTCGATCGAGCAGATGCACGCGCAGCTGCGCGCCACGGACGACGACGACCTGGCGATCGCAGACGAGCACATCTCGCTCAACTGCCCGCTGTCGCTGGCGCTCTACGCCGAGCCGGTGACCGCGTCCGCGTGCGGCCACAGCTTCTCCAAGGAGCCCATCCTCAGCTTCTTTGCCGCCCAGAACAAGTCGGTGATCGGGTGCCCCGTCCCCGGGTGCGACCGGCCGATCAGGAAGAGCGAGCTCGTGGCCAACCCCGCGCTCGCGCGCAAGGTCGCGCTGCACCAGCAGAGCCAGACGCAGGCGGCCGAGGGCGCGTTCGAGCGGCTGGAGGACGAGCACACGTGAGGCCGCGGCCGCGGATGTATTGCGCATCTACCTGCCCGAAATCAAAACCGCGGGCGGCAGGCCCTGCGCCCCGCTAATATATACAAAATCGTGACGCACGCTCAGAAGACGTACGACAGGTAGCGCTGCATGGTGTCGACCGCGGCGACGTGCCACGGCAGGATGTGGTTGCGGCTGTCGGCCACGCCCGTGTTGGCGCCGAACGAGGCCAGGCCGCGGTACTGCTGCAGGATGTCGCGCAGGAAGTCGTTCCACGGCTTGCTGCAGTGCACGAGCGAGATCTCGAGCACGGCCATGGCCGCGCCGGCCGCGCCGGGCTTGATGAGGTAGCCGCAGGCCAGGCCGAAGCGCTGGCTCATGACGTCGAGCCGGCCGAGCTGGAGCCGGTGGCCGAGCACGACGCCGTAGGTCTCGTCCTTGAGGTCGACGAGGATGGCGTCGTGCTCGATGTCGGCCGGGACCGCGGCCGACGTCGGCGTGGCCGACGAGACCGGCGTGCCGTGCTCGGCGGCCGTGGTCGGCGTGGACATCGACGGCGTGGTGTAGAGGTCCATGGGCGAGTCGAACGGGCGCTGGGGCGTGCTCTCGGGCGTCGAGTAGATGCTGAAGTGCTGCGGCGTCAGGCTGGGGTCGCTGGCCTCGAGCACGGTCAGGCTGGGGTCCGTGTCGGCGCTGAGGATGATCGCGGCCACGTTCTCGGGCGCGTGCGAGACCAGGTTGAGCCACACGTTGAGCTCGTCCTGGTCCATGCTGCCGACCTTGACGATCGCCAGCCGCCAGTGGATCGCGAGCTTGGGCAGGATCGCGAGCGTGCGCTCCCAGATGTCCGTGTAGACCTCCTCGAACGAGCGCGGCCGCAGCCCGGCCTTGCGCATCAGGCAGAACGACTGCACGCGCGAGAGCTCGCCGTACTGGTCCGTCCACGCCGCCGTGACGAACTTGCGGTCGCGCGAGCGCGAGTACGCCACGTGCAGGTACGAGTGCTCGGCAAACAGCGCGGACGACGGCTGCGCCGAGAGCTTGAACTCGATCCGCGCCGGCTGCTGCCGCGCCAGCGTGAACGCGGGGTAGTACCGCCGGTAGGCCAGCGCGGCCGCCTCCGCGGGCGGGCTCTTGACCGTGCACCGGTTGTAGACGTTGAGCGCGAACCGGCCGACGTCGTACGGCGACGGCTCCGCCAGCGTGTCCCTGGCCGCGAAGTACGCCACGGGCACGACCTGCACGACCACCGCCGGCGCCTGCGCCGCCGGGCCGCAGCGCTCCTGCAGCTGCAGCATGCCCCGGCTGATGTACAGCAGCGAGACCGGGTCCGAGAACGGCGTGGCCACGAGCACGACCACGTTGGCCGCGGCCTGGCCGGCCAGGGCGCCGCCCAGCCGCGCGCACGTCTCGCGCAGCTCGTCCAGCGTGGCCTGCACCGTGTCCTTGGCCGCGTACGGCACGAGCCCGTCCTTGCAGTCGCCGGCCCGGCCGGGCTCGAGCGCGCCCAGGTTCGAGCCCTCGTACATGGGCTTGAGCCGGCCGAGGAACGCGGCCGCGGCCGACGCCACGCACGCGCCCTGGGGGTGCAGCACAAAGCACGCCACGTCCTTGCGGCCGCTCAGCGGCGCGAACCCGAACACGTGCCAGAAGCGCAGGCCGGGCGCGAGCACGTCGAGCGCGGCGTTCAGCCGCAGGAACGAGTAGTGCGGCGGCGCGATGTTGAAGATCGCCTTCTGGTGCGAGCCGATCGGCAGGTCCGGCAGCGCGTCCGGGCCCTTGAGCGCCTGCGCCGCCGCCGGCCCGCCGTCTGCGGCCGCGCCGTCGAAGAGCTGGAACGGCAGCGCCGCGCTGTCGTCCGTCAGCGCCGCGTACTCGAGCAGCGACAGCAGCTTGACGGGCCCGAAGATCGACTTGAGGATCGTGATGAAGTCCGAGCCGCAGATCTTGGTCGCCGGCAGCCGCGGCAGGAACCGCTCGAGCAGGCTGCCGTTCCAGACGACGATCTCGCTGAGCGCCTGCAGGTCGGCCTCGAACTCGGCGTTGCTCGGGTCGAAGCACGCGGCGAACCGGTGGTCCATCAGCAGCGACGGGTTGCGCTGCACCGGCACCGACCCGTCCTCGTCCTTGGCCAGCGACGTCGACAGGAACTCGCACCACGCCTGCTCCGCGATGTACGACTCGAGCGCGTCGTCGGCCTGGCGCAGCCGCTTCACCGGCGACACGTGCCCGTCGTCCGCGCGGTCGTGGTCGCGGTCCTCGGTCGACTTGGGCGTCTTGAAGCTGCCGTCGCCGTAGTCCGAGTCCGAGTCCGAGCTCGAGCCGCTGTCGTCGTGGTCCTCGGGCACGTAGAACCGGCCGCCGGCCGAGTACTTGGTGTCGAGGTAGCTCTCGAGGTTGGGGTGGAACGTGACGGGCGAGAACAGGCTCTTGCGCTTGCGCGCGGCGCCGTCGTCCGGGCCGACCACCTGCAGCGGCGACAGCGGCGGCGTCATGATCTTCTCGGCCTTGGCCGGCGGCGGCGACGGCTCCTGCTCGGGCGCGGTCGGCGGGCGCGGCGCGTCCTCGGCCTGGGCCGGCGGCGGCGCGTACTCGGCGCCCGAGTCGAGCATGGACGCCATGGGGTCCAGCATGCCGTCCGCGCCGAGGAAGCTGTCGCCGTACACGCCGCCGTCGTCGCCAAACATGTCGCCGGCCGACTCGGGCTCGTCAAAGAAGTTGAAGTCGGCCTCGGTGACCTCCTCGGCGCCGCCCAGCAGGTCGTCGTCCTCGTTGCGCTCGGCCGCGCGCGGCTTGTCGGCGCCCCACGCGGCCGCCATCTCGTACCCGACCGACCCGCCCGGCGTGGACGCCCACTGGTCGGCGCCGGCGCTGGGCGCGTCCGCCAGCCGGCCGTGGCTGGGGTCCGGCGGCGTCGGGTACACGCTCGCCGTGGTCTTGCTGGCCACGCTGTCGACGAAGCTGGGCGCGCTCGGGCCCGTCGACGAGCCCTCGGTCGACCGCGGCGTCAGCGTCGCGGTCTTGCTCTTCTGCGCAAACAGCGTCATGAAGTCCTCCACGTCCTGCAGCGGGTCGCGCGTGCCGAACCAGTCCATCTCGGCGGCCTCGTCGATCTCGGCGCCGGCCGCCACGTGGAAGCACAGCTCCAGCGGCCACACGATCGTCGCGTTCGTCGCCTCCACGTTCAGCTGGCACCAGCCCTCCTCGTGCAGCACGCGGATGCCCGCCGACGTCAGCACGCTGGCGACGATGTCGGCCGCGTCCGCCGGCGGCGGCGCGGCCGCCACGAACGTCGCCTGCAGCCCGTTCGGCGCCACAAACACGCGCGCGCCGGCCGCCGGCAGCGCCGCCGCCGCCAGCCGCTCGAAGATGCTCTCGCGGCAGTGCGGCGTCAGCACCAGCGCGCCCGACGCCAGCAGCCGCACGAGCACGTGCACCGACATGTTGTCCGGCGACAGCAGGAACGACCCCATCGGCACGTAGTCAAAGTCCGCCGTGAACTGGTGCGCGATCACGCGGAACACGGCCTCCACCAGCGGCGCGTACGCCGCCGGAAACGCCTGCTGCGACGTCGAGTCCGCCAGCGTCAGGATCGACGGCAGAAACGAGCCCGTGGAGATCTCCTTGAGGCCGTACTTGGCGTCCGGCACCGCCGGCGCCGTCTTGTCGTCGAGCGAGAACGTCCAGAGCTCCTTGTTGGACGACGCCACCAGCGTGGCCTTGGCCCGCTGCCGCAGCGACCACTCGGCCAGGTGCAGCCGGATGGGCCGTGACAGCGGGTCGACAAAGACCCGGTATCGGATTTGCGCAAACGAGTCCTGCGGTCAGCGCGCCCGGCACCCGACTTACCGTCTTGAAGACGTTGGACACGTAGCTTTCGAGTGTGGGCACCATGGTGAGCCATGCGCTTGCGACGGTGGCAGAGGTTCTAGGCCGGCGTCAGCGCCCCGCGGGCGCGTCTGGCGCGGCTGGGTGCGAGATAAGGCTGCTGGTCGTCCCCACGCGCGTCGCTAGCAGCGGCAGCGCATTCCTCGCCGGTTGCGGCGGCCTGGGGGATCGGGGCGTGGCCGATGTTTGATAGAAAAATCTCCGCGGGAGGGGCCTGTGGCTGCGGGAAAAGCGCACGGCCTGCGGAGCGAGCCTCTCGGATGGCGCCCGGAGCCCGTCTGGAAGGTTGCGCGATGCGGCGGACGAGTGCGGGGCGCGGGCAGTGTCCGTCGAGATGGATGGCCGTGTATGGCGTTTTTCTGGAGGTGAGTCTAGTCCCCTCACCCGGATGGTACCCGTTTGGGTGGGTATAATCGGCGCGGGTAGCAGCGACGGCAGAGCCGCCGGCGGGCCGCGGCAGGCAGCGGGCGCGCGACGGCCGGCGGGCGCGCGACGACGACGGGCGAGCGACGGCCGACGGGCCACGCGGCCTGGGCGCGGCCGGCCGGCCGCGTCTCTACGGCGCGCAATGGCTGGCGGCGGGTGTGACCGCGGTCGGTCGGGGTGACCACGCGGCCGCCGGTGCGACCCGGCCGCCGGCCGCAGCGCACGCGTGGCCGGTCCGCGCGGGTCCGGGCCCGCGGACCCGGTCCGGGTCGGACCCGGTCCGCTCCTCTCACTGGGATACTGTATTGTCTAACTATGCTACTAGGTCTCCTTCTCGTCCGGCTTCGGCGTCGGCAGTTTGAACTATCGTCAGCTGTGCGCGCCCCTCCACTTACAGACTCGGGCGCGTCGTCGCGGCCAGGGCCCACCGGCTCCCACACGGTCGAGCCCGTCGAGAAGTTGCGGAAGGCCTGGGTGACCTCCAGCGGCTCGTAGACAATGCGCTTCTTCTCCTCGTCGTAGCGGACCTCGGAGTAGCCCGTCAGCGGGAAGTCCTTGCGCAGCGGGTGGCCCTCGAAGCCGTAGTCGGTCATGATGCGCCGCAGATCGGGGTGGTTGACGAAGAACACGCCAAAGAGGTCGTAGGTCTCGCGCTCGTACCAGTTGGCGCCCTCAAACAGCTCGCACACGGACGGCACGGGCGTGGTCTCGCTCGCGTACGTCTTGACGCGGATGCGCGAGTTGTGCTTCACCGACAGCATGTTGTAGACGACCTCGAAGCGGTGCGTGCGCGAGGGGTAGTCGGCCGCGGTGATGTCCATCGGCGCCTTGAACTGCGCGGCCGTGTGGTCGCGCAGGAAGGTCATGACGGGGATCACCGCCGACGGCGCGATGTACACCGTCAGCTCGTCCTTCCAGACCGAGAACTTCTGGATGAACTTGGGCAGGACCGACATCAGGTACCGGCCGTACTCGTGCAGGCGCTCGCCGGTCTCCTTGTAGCCGTCGGCCGGGTTCACGACGGCGGCGTGGAGCACGCCCGGGACTGCGGTCAGCGCCGTCGCGCCTTCACCTACCCTCGCGCGGCAGCGTCTTGAGATCCACCGGGTAGTGGTCCTCCGCGTCCTTGAACAGCTCCTTGGCCGCGTTGACGGCCTTGGTCACGATGCCCGCCGATCGCGCGCGCGCGACGGCGGCGGCGGCCGGGCGGCTCGCCGGCCGCGCCGCGGCTCTGGTAATTCTCAGCATGTCGTAGTGGTCAATTCGCGGCGATGGATGGGGACGGCGTCAAATTTCTCGCGGGTTTGACGGCGGGCGCTGCGCGCGAGCCAATCAGCGGCGCGGCATTACGGCGGGGATCACGTGACAGTTACCCGCCCGCGGTCACGTGCCGGTGGCGCCTCGTCCGCGCCGCACCGCCGACCGCGCGAGAAGTTTCTTCCGCACCACGAACGAGCACACGGGATGTCCAGGCTAGCGCAGGACTCGTTCATCTCCGATGACGAGGAGGAGTTGTGGTATGTCGCCGGTGGCGCCCGCTGACGCAGTCCTCTCTGCGTCGAGGAGTTCGACATCTCGGACAAGGGCTTCAAGCCGTGCCCGTGCGGCTACCAGGTCTGCCAGTTCTGCTACAACAACATCCGGCAGAACCCCCAGCTCAACGGGCGGTGCCCCGGCTGCCGGCGCCCGTACGATGACGAGTCGGTCGAGTACAAGATCGTGACGCCCGAGGAGTGGCGGCAGGACCACCAGAAGCAGACCCGCCGCGAGAAGGAGAAGAAGCAGAAGGAGCGCGAGCGCAAGGAGATCGAGCAGGCGTCGCGCAAGCACCTGTCGGGCATGCGCGTGATCCAGAAGAACCTGGTGTACGTGATTGGGCTGAACCCGCACATCCCCCACGACGAGCTGCACAACACGCTGCGCGGCGAGCAGTTCTTCGGCCAGTACGGCAAGATCCAGAAGATCGTGGTCAACCGGCGCAACGGCGTGTCGGGCAACAGCGGCATCGGCGTCTACGTGACGTACTACAAGAAGGAGGACGCGGCCAAGTGCATCGCGGCCGTGGACGGCTCGATCAACGACGGCAAGATGCTGCGGGCGGCGTACGGGACGACCAAGTACTGCTCGTCGTACCTGCGCAACCAGCCGTGCCCGAACCCGAACTGCATGTTCCTGCACGAGCCGGGCGAGGAGGCGGACTCGTACACGCGGCAGGACCTGTCGACGATCCAGCACGCGGCGCGGCAGAACGAGATGAAGCCGTCGGGGCTGTCGCGGTCGAACACGGGCCACCGGGCGGCCAAGGCCGCGCCGCCGCCGCCGGCGGCGGTCCCGCCCGCGGTCGCCGAGGAGCCGCCGGCCGAGCCCGAGGGCTCCGCGCTGCCGCCGACCGCGTCGTG
Organism: Neoaidaea tothii; assembly: GCF_038497935.1. Classification (NCBI taxonomy): domain Eukaryota; kingdom Fungi; phylum Ascomycota; class Lipomycetes; order Lipomycetales; family Lipomycetaceae; genus Neoaidaea; species Neoaidaea tothii. The sequence goes on from NW_027117993.1 coordinate 190,899, forward strand.
GGCCGCCAAGGCGTCGCCCACGATCCAGAACTCGAAGCTGTCGCGCGCGTCCACCGCGTCGCCCATCCGGCCGTCGTCCACCGCCGGCCTGGCCGAGCGCGCGGCCGCCACGCCCAGCCCCAGCCAGGAGAACGCGCCGCCGCCGGCCCGCGACGACGCCCAGACCCAGACCCAGCGGTTCTTCGCGAGCGTGATCGCCAACTCCAGGGTCGAGCGCGCGCCCGCGGCCAACCCCACCGTCGCGCTCTTCGAAAACACGTTCCGGCTGCTCTCCCAGGCGTCGTCGCTCAGGTTCGCGTTCTCCACCCAGGTCTTCTCCCCGGACGAGATGCACGACGTGCAGTCCATGCCCTCGCTCTTCGCGTTCTCGGCCACGCTCGACGACGGCGCCGTCGCCGCCGCCAAGTAGCCGCCGGACCCCAGCACGACATGTATTTTAGCTTGGAGTACTCAATCTTTACGCCACAGGGTACATGTGCCCGCGCCGCGCCTAGTCGTGGCTCTGCTCGTACTTGTGCTTCGCGCGCGGGCCGTCCTTGGTCATCGGCCGCCCCGAGTTCGAGAAGCCCACTGCCGTCAGCGCGCCCGCGCCGCCGCCTACCTCGCCCGCCGACCTCGTCCGGCGACCGGAAGATCGAGTTCTCGCCGATCTTGCGCGCCTTGGTGTACCGCGACGACTTGACGCCTGCGTCAGCCCGCTCGCGCGCGTACGCACCCTTGTTCGAGAACTCCTGCCACTTGCTCTTACCCTCGTCCAGCTCGCGCTTCTCGCGCACGAACCGCGTCGGCTTCGGCAGCTTGGGCACCTCCGTCTTGCGGATGTACGTGCGCGGGTCGTCCGTGGCCTCGGCCTTGCGTTTGTCCGGCATCATCTTGATGCACGTCTGCGTGACCGTGTCCGACGCCGCAAACTCGACGAACTTGACCGTGTACATGGGCGCGGACGCCAGCCCGGTGATGCCCGTCACCCGCGCCTTGTGGTACGTCTTGTCGCCCGACACCCACCGCGCGAGCACCATGGCGCCGGTGCTGATCGCCGGCGCGTCCCGCGGCGGCGAGTCCGGCGCCGGCGCCGGCGCGTCCGGCGCGCGGGGGGCGCGGGGCGACGCGGCCGCCGGCGCGCCCGCCGGCGCGCCCGGCCCGTCCGCCGGCCCGCCCGGCCCGCCCGCTCCGCCCGCGGCCTTCTCCGGCCCCTTCTTCACCGGCCGGAAACCCCGTCCCGGCCCCGCCACCGGCTTCCTCGCCGGCACCGGCGCCGGCGCCGGCATCTCCGTCGTCATCAGCGCTATCAGGTCCGTTAGCTCGCCCTTCAGCTCCAGCAGCGACTCATTCTCGGGGTCCGCCTCCAGCGACTCGTTCACCGCCGACAGCTGGAACCGGTACTCCTCCAGCTCGCGCTCCATCTGGCGATCCGTTGCTCTGTCTCCGTCTCTGCCTGCGCTCGGCTCTGTCTGCCTCTCTGCCTGCGCTGCGGCTCTCTTGTGCCTCTGCGCTGTCGATCTGGGCCGATCCGGTCCGTTTTGCGCTTTTTTCGTGATGTCTCCGGGCTGGCGGTGAGTGTCCGAGCGCGCTTGATAGAGCCGCACGGCCAGTCATGCGGCCGCCGGTGTCACCCCGCGGTGGGACTAGGTCTCGCCCGCCCGCTCCGTCCCAGCCAAACACCTCTGGCCCACCGGCACGCACGCAAATCCCGCCGTGACTGCCGCCAGGACTGCCGTGAGCGACCGCTGAGAGTGATTGCTGCCGAGAGCGGCCGGAACTGTGAGCACGCGCAGCTGGGCATCCATCCGGCGAAATGCAGCTTCTGTGGGGACTCCGCTTGATAGCCGCGGCCGCGGCGGCCGCGTCGTGGGCCGGCGCGGCGGCCGCGGACGGGCCCACGGGCCGGCATGAGGCCGGCACGTGTGCGATGTACAAGAACGTGAGTGGCGGCGGGGACGCGCTGACGCAGTGCGGCAAGAAGAGCTTCTTCGGGGCGCCGCTGCCGTGCCCGTACAACGAGGCGGCGGCCGCGCCGGCGCCGGACGTGCGCGAGATGCTCGTGGACATCTGCGGGCCGGCGTGGGCAGACACGGACGTGTGCTGCGACGGGGACCAGGTACGTGGGCGCGCGGGCGCGCTGACGCAGCTCTACAACATGCGGACCAACTTCAAGAAGGCCGAGCCGCTGATCTCGTCGTGCCCGGCGTGCCACGAGAACTTCGTGCAGTTCTTCTGCACGTTCACGTGCTCGCCGGACCAGTCGCGGTTCCTGAACGTGACGCAGACGGGCGCGTCGACGGCCAAGACCGAGATCGTGACCGAGGTGGACTACTTCGTGGAGCCGGCCACGGCCGCGCAGTTCTACGACTCGTGCAAGGACGTCAAGTTCTCGGCGACGAACGGGTACGTGATGGACCTGATCGGCGGCGGCGCGAAGGACTACCGCGAGTTCCTCAAGTTCCTGGGCGACGAGAAGCCGCTGCTGGGCGGGTCGCCGTTCCAGATCAACTTCCCGTGGGACGCGACGCCGGACGCGATGGCGCGCGCGGCGATCGACACCAAGACGTGCGCGGACGCGGACGAGCGGTACCGGTGCGCGTGCGTGGACTGCCCGGGCGCGTGCCCGACGCTGGCGCCGATGCGGCGGCCGGGGCACTGCACGGTGGGCGCGCTGCCGTGCTTCTCGTTCGCGGTGGCGATCGTGTACGCGGCGGCGCTGGTGCTGGCGATGCTCGTCTACGCGCGCGTCATCCGGCTCGACCCGGCGTTCTACAAGTCCGAGCGGTTCCGGCTGCTGCAGGTGCACGGCGCGTCCGACGACGAGGAGGAGGGCGACATCGTGGGCTCGGCCGAGATCGTCGAGGGCGTGCCGCTGCGGACGCACCGCGCGAGCTCGGTGCTGCAGTCGCGCTTCACGACGCTGGGGCTGTTCTGCGCCGAGTTCCCGGCGCTGGTGATCGGGCTGGCGCTGGCGTTTGTGGCGATCATGTCGCTGGGCTGGGTGCACTTCGCGGTCGAGACCGACCCGGTCCGGCTGTGGGTCAGCCCGTCGTCGAGCGCGTACCAGGAGAAGCAGTTCTTCGACGCCAGCTTCGGGCCGTTCTACCGCACCGAGCAGGCCTTCCTGGTCAACGAGACGGGCCCGGTGCTGACGTACGACACCCTGCGCTGGTGGTTCGAGGTCGAGGCGAACGTGACGCGGCTGGCGGGCCGCGACGGCACCACCTACGACGACGTGTGCCTGAAGCCGACCGGCGAGGCGTGCGTGGTCGAGTCGGTCACGCAGTACTTTGGCGGCGACTTTGACAACGTCGACCCCGACGACTGGCGCGACCAGCTGGCCACCTGCACCGCCAGCCCGGTCGACTGCCTGCCGCCGTTCCAGCAGCCGCTGCTGCCGAGCCTGATCCTGGGCGGCTTCGCCGACGACCCGCTGGCCGCGCGCTCGCTCAACATCATCTGGATCGCCCGCAACGGCGACGAAGACTCGGACACGGTCAAGCACGCCATGTCGTGGGAGTTCGAGCTCGAGCGGTACCTGCTCTCGGTCCAGGACGAGGCCGCCGCCCGCGGCCTCACGTTCTCGTTCAACGCGGCCATCTCGCTCGAGAAGGAGCTCAACAAGTCGACCAACACCGACGCCAAGATCGTGGCGCTGTCGTACGTCGTCATGTTTGTCTACGCGTCGTACGCGCTCGGCAAGGCGTCGCTGACGCCGTCCAAGGCCGCGCTCGTCGAGTCCAAGTTCACGCTGGGCTTCATCGGCATCGCCATCGTGCTGCTCTCGGTCTCGGCCTCGATCGGCCTGTTCTCGATCATCGGCATCAAGATCACGCTGATCATCGCCGAGGTCATCCCGTTCCTCGTCCTGGCCGTGGGCGTCGACAACATCTTCCTGCTGTCGCACGAGCTCGAGCGCGTCAACGCCAAGCACGGCAGCGAGCCGGCCGAGCACCGCGTGGCCCGTGCCGTCGGCCGCATGGGCCCCAGCATCCTGCTGTCGGCGCTCTGCGAGACCATCGCGTTCGCCCTCGGCGCGCTCGTCAGCATGCCGGCCGTGCGCAACTTCGCCATCTACGCCGCCGGCGCCGTCTTCATCGACGCGCTGCTGCAGATGACGGTCTTCGTGTCGGTGCTGGCGCTCGACCTGCGCCGGACCGAGGACGACCGCGTCGACTGCGCGCCGTTCGTGCGCCTCCAGCTGGCCGCCGGCAGCGGCACGCGCGAGGGCGCGCTCGAGCGCTTCATCCGCCTCACGTACGCGCCCACCCTGCTGCGCAAGCCCGTCAAGTCGGCCGTGCTCATGGCCTTCGCCGCGCTCTCGGCGCTGGCGCTCGCGCTCATCCCCACCATCGACGTCGGCCTCGACCAGCGCATCGCCATCCCGTCCGACTCGTACCTGATCGACTACTTCAACGACTTCGAGACCTACTTCTCCTCGGGCTCGCCGCTCTACTTCGTCACGCGCGACTTCAACATCACCCAGCGCGCCGCCCAGCAGGCCCTCTGCGGCCGCTTCTCGACCTGCAACGAGCTCTCGCTCGTCAACATCATCGAGCAGGAGCGCAAGCGGCCCGAGGTCTCGTTCATCGCCGACCCGCCCGCCAGCTGGATCGACGACTTCTTCCACTGGCTCAACCCGACGCTGGACGAGTGCTGCCGGTTCAAGAAGGGCTCGACGGACGAGATGTGCTCGCCGTACGCGCGCGCGTGGCAGTGCGACGTGTGCTTCCAGGACCGCAACCCGCCGTGGAACATCGCGATGAAGGGCCTGCCCGAGGGCGAGGAGTTCCTCAAGTACTTCAAGTTCTGGATCGAGTCGCCGCCGGACCCGTGCCCGCTCGGCGGCCAGGCCGCGTACGCGGGCACGATCATCCCGGACTACGAGCGCGTGACGATCAACGCGTCGTCGTTCCGCACGGCCCACACGGTGCTCCGGACGAACGAGGACTACGTGAACGCGTTCAAGGCCGGCCGCCGGCTGGCCGCCACCATCTCCGAGCAGACCGGCACCGACGTCTTTGCGTACTCGCCGTTCTACATCTTCTTCGAGCAGTACCTGGCCCTGGTGCCGCTGACGGCGGCGCTCGTCGTGTCGGCGCTGGCCTGCATCTTTGTCGTCACGTCGCTGCTGCTGGGCTCGTGGCGCACCGGCGCCGTCGTCGCGCTCTCGGTCGCCATGATCATCGTCGACGTCATGGGCGTCATGGCGCTCTGGGGCATCTCGCTCAACGCGGTCTCGCTCGTCAACCTGGTGATCTGCGTCGGCATCGGCGTCGAGTTCTGCTCGCACATCGCCCGCTCGTTCATGTTCCCGAGCCGGCCGATCGCGATGGAGAACGTGCAGCGCCGCGCGGGCGGCCCCGAGCTGGCTGCCGGGACCGTGCGCTCGCTCGCCCGCGGCAAGCGCGACGACCGCGTCTGGGCCGCGCTCGTCAACGTCGGCGGCTCGGTCTTCAGCGGCATCACGCTGACCAAGTTCATCGGCGTGACCGTGCTGGCGTTTACGCGGTCCAAGATCTTCGAGATCTACTACTTCCGCATGTGGCTCGCGCTGGTCGTCATCGCGGCCTCGCACGGCCTGGTCTTCCTGCCCGTGGCGCTCACGTACGCGGGCGCGCCCAACGGCTACGCGATCGAGGGCGACGAGGACGACGTCGAGGAGAACCCGACCGTGGCCCGCTACCGCGCGCTCGCCGAGAGCGAGCCCGGCGACACCATCTAGGACACGCATTTTGCACACGCCGGCTCGCCGGCTCGGATAGTCTTTCGCACAAGCGATTCTTATATACACCGTCATGGAAACGTAGCCGCCATGCTCGTCACGAGGACGTCATCCAAAATCGTAGATCCAAAGAACCTGTGAAGCAACGGACAAAAATGCAACCTATCATACCCTCCGTCTAAAATACAAATGACCGCCGCAGGCACCCGCCTGCGTTCATTAAGCGTGCCTTACTGGATCGCGTACAGCAGCGCCTGCGACTGGATCGCGCCCGGCGACGACTGGTTGATGTACTTGAGCAGCTCGACGACCTGGGCCTTGGTCTCGTCGAACTCGAACTGGCGGCTGTCGGCGCTGTCCTTGGAGAAGATCTGGTCGAGCACCGAGATGATGCGCTCGGTCAGGCCCTGTACCGTGCTGTCGTTAATCTTGTAGAGATGCACGATCAGCCGGAAGATCGGGTCGTTCTCCTCGCAGCCGTCCTTGAGCGGCAGCGTGTACACGAGCGCCGGCAGGACGTCCGCGACCGGGACCGACGCCATGTTGCTCGAGATCATGCGCGCCACGCACCCGCAGATGTTGGCCACGCACCGGTCGTTCGCCCGGTCCGTCTCGAGCATCTGCTGGAGCTTGCCGAGCACCTTGTTGTACTCGGCCGTGATCTCCTGCGACGCCGTGCTGGCCTCGCACAGCATGCCGAATCCGTACGCGGCGTTGCTGCGCACCTCGATGCTCTCGTCCGAGAGCCGGTGGATGAGCACCTTGAGCAGCTGCGCCGTGTACGGCGTGACCGTCTCCTTGAGTCCGTTGGCGATCTCTGCGATCGCGCCCACGCCCGACTTGCGCTCGCCCGGCGACGACGACGAGCAGAACTTGAGGATGAGCGGGCAGAACGTCTGGAAGTACGGCATGAAGTCCTCCTTGTACGCGAAGGCGAGCGACACCACCACGTCCATCGCCGAGTCGATCAGCAGCACGTCGTACTCGGCGATGTCCTCCATGTCCTCCTCCTCCTCGTCGAACTCGTCCTCGAGCACCTGCGACCGGTGCTGCTTCTTGATGATCGCCAGGATCTGCGTCGCAATGGGCTCGATGTCGGGGCCGATGATCCCAGGACCGCACAGCCGAATCGTCTCGGCCAGGTTGTCGCAGATCACCGTCGCCGTCGACCTGCACGTTAGCGTTGCTCGCCGGCTGCAGCAGCGCCCGGGCACTTGAGTTGGATCAGGCAGAATAGAGTATCAGCAACCGCAACTTGTGCGTCTGAGTGAGCTGAGTTAAAGAAGTTTTTTCGTCACTTCAACTCATGCCCGGTCGTCTGCTGCGTCAGTGGCACTTACCGGTCGTCCTCCTCGTCAAACGCGTCCAGCGTCAGGCCGCGAACCAGCTTGGCGTACTCCGTCACCGTGTCTGACAGCGGCACCTTCAGCGTCGCGCCCGGCTGCCACTTGGGCGGGTTGGAGATCTGGTACAGCACCGCCAGGGCGCGCCACAGCGAGCTGATGGCCGCCTTGCGGATGCCTTCGTAGAAGTGCTTGCCCAGGTCCAGCAGCACCGTGGTGGTCTCGTCGAGGTACGGCAGGAACGCCTCCTTGGTCGACGCAATCAGGTCGCCGATGGCCTCGGCCGCGACCTCCTTCTCCATGGCCATGCCGGAGTTGACCGTGACGTTGTGCCACATGTCCTCCTCGGCGATGTCGTTGACGTCGACATCCTCCTGGCCGTCACCAAACAGAAACTGGCCCTCCTCCTGGTTGAGACACTTGAGGATCTCGGGCATGATCTGGGGCAGGAACGGCGAGAACTCCGAGCCATAGACCTTGGCGAGCACGCCAAACAGAATGAACGACGACTCGCGCAGGCGGTTGTGGCCGCTGGAGAGCGCCTCGTACGCCGAGTGCACGACCGCGTTGGCGAACTGGTTGAACGAGTCCTTGCCGACGGCGGTGGCCACCGCTCCGAGCGAGTCGAAGGTCATGCCCTTGACGTCGAGCTCCTTTTCGCCCTCCTTCAGGCCGAGGTAGGGCTCGAACGAGCGCACAGAGGCCTCGAAGTACGGCAGGAACGCCGAGCCAGAGGCATGCGCGGCAGAGCCGATGGCCGAGATGATCGTGCCCTTGACTTCGACGTCGTTCGACGGCTGGTTGAGCAGACCCAGCAGGCGCTCCATCAGCGTGGGCAGGTAGCCCGTGATCACGTCCTTGTCCATAGGCTCGAGGATGGCGTCCAGCGCAGTGCACGCGGCCTTGCCGACCTTGGGGTCGGTCGTGTCCATCAGGCCGAAAACCAGCGGCAGTAGAGTCTCGTGCTCGCGAGCGACGACCTCCTGCAGCTCGTCAGCAAGCTGAACGAGCGCCTGCAGGGCCGCCACGCGGACCGGCAGGAGCGGGTCGCGCATGCCGTTGACAACAATCGGCAGGATCATTTGGATCTGGGTCGACACGAAGTCGGGCGAGCCCTCGACCGCCACACCGAGCGCCAGCAGACCAGCACGACGGTGCGCCGCCTCCTGCGACGACGTCAGGGTCGGGATCTGGCTGATAAGGATGTTCATGACCTGCGACGGCGGCAGCGTCGACGACAGCACGTCGATGAGGCGCAGGGCCAGACGCGACGGCGTGTCGTCGTCGTCGTCATCGTCCTCGATGTCCTCAGTCGCAATCTCGAGCGCGCTCGTAGTCAGGACGGGGCCAAGCTTGAGCGACTGGACCTTGAGCTTCTTGAACCGAACAGCGCTCATGAGGAACTGCAGAGCCAAGCAGCGGTACTGCGAGTCCGCGTCCTTCGAGGCGGCCAGGGACAAGAAGAACTGGACAAGGTCGCCGAGATGCTTCGCGATCAGCGAGCTGTCGACGATGAGCAGCGTCTGGAAGACTTCGAAGATCAGGCTGGCTGACTTCTCGTCGTCCGAGCCGATGACGGCCTTGAGAACCTCGACCATGCTAGGCAGCAGCTGGCGAAAGGCCTGAACATTGGGCGAGTTGCCCTCGCCCTCGAGTATCTCGGCAACCTTGCCGAGTGCCAGCACAGTGTTGACACGGACAGCCTGGTTCTCGCCATCGTTGATGGTGCGCGAGAAAATGCCAAAAAGCTCCTGCAGCTTGTTGGCAAACGTGCCGTCGATGACATCCAGCAGCGTGTAAAGAATGTACACGCCGACCTCGCGATCCGAGGGTGACTGCGAAACTGACGCGTTCTGGAGGAACGCGGGCAGATCGGGCCACTTGCCCTCGGACAGATCAATCTTGGCGATCTCCGAGATCACACGCGACGACGCGTGGCGGACGATTGACGTCTGCTCCTGGAGCGTCGACTGCAGCAGCGACGAGCGCATCTGGCTGCGCAGGTTCTCGTCGAGCTCCTCCCAGTGCGTCATGACACGCTTGCGGGCCTCGATCGCGGCCAATTGGCGGAGCTGGGGCGACGCATTCGTCTGCATGATCGAGACCAGCGCCGGCACCGACTGCGGCTGTGTGTAGAACTCGTTCTGAAGCTTAGTGGACGCGGCCTTGATCACGGCCGAGTTCGGGGCCGTGACCTGCGTCAGCAGCTCGACGAGCTGTCCGACAAACTGGCTGTCGGCCATTATTGCATATACTCTGATTCGACGCGAGCTTTTCGAACACAAGCTGCTTCTGCTCAGAGACGCAGTCGTAGACCTCACAAAACACGAATCTAGGACCGACCCAAGTCTAGAGAGCACAAGAGACTGTCAATTCGAGAAAGACAGGCTGGGGGGTGTTAGGAAAAGAAAAGGAAAGGGCAGAGAAAAAATTTGTATAGTAAGAAGTGCTGCACTAACAACATTCAAGGGGGCGCCAGAATAGGCGTATTTTCGTGGGCGTGTGTTTGATGGCTACCAAACATAAAAATTTTTTTCCTGTGCATGACAGCCTGTAGTTGGCACCGGGTAACTCTGTGCATGTAAAGCCAGCTGTTATGCTGGTCATAGATCGTGTACATGGGCACCGGGTAAACCCCGATTGGCTGTGCAGTCGCGGTCGCTACATATGCGTCGCGGCCCGCATGCCAGGCTGGTCCGCTGGTCCGCTGAGAATGGGCTATGCTACGGCTGCTGACGGCCGGTCGCGGGAGTCGGTCGGGGACTGCCAGCGCGTGTGATCAGTGTCCTGTCCTCAGACAGCGTGCCGAAACGTAGGGTCAGTGATCCCTGGGTCTGTGGCGGTGCGGGCTGAGCGTTCAGGACGCAGGCGATCACATTATGTGAGCAGGTTTCAGGTCGTGGGCAGGTGCCAGGCTGTGAGCACAAGCCGTGAGCAGGTTCCAAGCCGTGAGCAGGTTCCAAGCTGTGAGCAGGTTCCAAGCGTGAGCAGGTTCCAAGCCGTGAGCAGGTTCCAAGCCGTGAGCAGGTTCCAAGCCGTGAGCAGGTTCCAAGCCGTGAGCAGGTTTCAAGCCGTGATCAGGTCTCAAGTCGTGAGCAGGTTTCGCTACTGTGGCAGTGGATCATACCCGAGTCACAAGCCGCAGTCCGCAGCGTGATCGAGTCAGATCACGCCCCTGCGGCGACTCGGTAACCTGCCCGGCAGGACCCTGCGGCCGTGTAGCGTAGCCCGCATACTGTTACCAACCTGCGCAGCAGCCCCGCCGGACTAGGGCCCTCGCGTCGCCGGCCACCTACCCGACGCAGCTGGCGCCCACCCCACCAGCTTGCTCGGCTAGACATCAAGCTCGGCCGCGTACCAATACGCATCGCCGTCAACACACGCTGTACCTCCGACAGCCGGCCGTACCGGAACACTGTCCGGCCGAGCCCGACGCTAACGATGGCTCAGGCCTTGACTTATACCGGTCTCAGCCAAGAACGGCTATCGGCCAGGTCCCCCCGTAGCTGTGCGTGGCCAGGCCTGATTGTTCAGACCTACAAGTCACAGCGCGTCACAGTGCGGTCCCTCTGACGTGCCGTCGCCGTACTTTATCAAAGCCTAACAACAGTACAGAAACGCCGACGATTGTAGGATTTAAGAACTACTGGGAGCATCTAGCTTTTAGTCTTTGGCGTGGCGGTCCAAGCGAGAAAGTTGCCCCGAACGGAGCGTTATCACGCCAGAGGCCACCCAGAGCCTAGCCCACAGGACACTTATGTCAGCCCTCTGGTGTGATCGCTGCCATCCACAGCGGGGTAACGTACTCGCCGAGCAAGAAGCCGGGCCGCAGGCCGGCGGCCACGCGGTCGAGCGGCCCAGGCGACATCGGCAGGCCGGTCTAGCCTCCGCTTGGGCCAGGCGACACACGACCCCTCTCCGAATGCACGGACGGGGCCAGGCCCGCGCGTGCAGCACAAGACGTCATGGCCACAGTCTACGGTATCCGTGGGAGATTCTCGATTGATCAATATACAAACCATGTACTCTTAACAGACTCGTAAAATAAACGCAAGCAAGCAAAAAAACGCCAGTTCTCTCTCGAGAAATCCAATCCTTGGACACGTCAACCAAAAATCAATTTGCAAATTAGAGTGCGCCGGGCGCTCGGTGCCGATTCAGCTGAAAGCAGTACGGCGTACAGAATAGAAGGGGATGCGTCGTTTAGTTTGCTGCTTCAATCTTTCTCAGTACTGCGTTCAGGTCTGCTTCGGTCACGACCACGCCCGACTCTGAGCACTTGGCCTTTGTCCGTAGTTCCGTACACAGCCCGTCGATGTCGAGATCGCCGAACTTGGGGTGCATAGATATGCGGTCCCACAGGGCTGTGCAGCCCATGAGGGGCTTGTTGTCGGCCGGGACGACCTCGTCCTTGCCGTCGCTGGCGTCCGCGGCAGCAGAGGACCCGCCGACGTCGCCGGTGACCTCGTCAAACACGTCGTCGGGCGTCAGCTCGGGCAGCGTAAACTCGTCGTCGGGACCCATGCCGACGCCCATGCCGAGCGAGCCGAGGCCAGTCGAGCTGGCGTTGTTGAAGACAGGATCGCGGTACTCGGAGAACAGGTCCGAGTCGAACGAGAGCGGGCTCAGCATGTTGAGCATGGGGCCGGCACCGGGCGTGGCCGCGTGCGCCTTGGGAATCGGGTTGTCCTGCGTGCCGCACGCCATGGACAGCTTGGCGCAGAAGTCGTCCTCCTCGGGGTTGGGGTCGTAGAGGTTGCGCGCCTTGCAGGTGCTCGAGATCTGGGACTGGTTGGGCTTGGCGCCAGCGGCGGCAGCGGCCGCGGCGAGCGCCGGCGACGGCATGCCGTTTGCGCCCGGCGACTTGACCGTCGCGCCGGGCGAGCCGCGCGACGGGAAGCCCATGACGCCGCCCCCAAAGTGCATGTTTGGGCTGAACGGCGAGCCCATGTTCGGGCTCTTGGCCATGGACTTGCCCGAGACCGAGCCCGGCGTCGGTGCACCACTGCTCGTGCCAGCCGACGTGGTCGTGCCGGCCGACAGGCTCGGGGCGTTGCCCATCTGGGGCGAGCCTGTCTTGGCCTCGCCGCCAAAGAGCGGGAACTCGAATGTGAACGGGCTGTTGCCAAAGGCCGACTGGTTGTTGGGCGAGGCCATCGCCGACGGCGTGCTCGCCTTGGTGCCGCCCATGGTCTGGCGCTTGCGGTACTCCTTGAGCTCGCTTTGCAACCGGTCGACCTGCTTCTTCAGGAACTGGTTCTCGGTCGACATGGTGTGGGCGTCGTTCTCGAGCTCGGCCACGCGGGCCTCGAGGTCGCGCAGGTGCTTCTCCTTGCGCTCGCGGAACGCCCGCTGGGCGGCCCGGTTCTGGGCCTTGCGCTTGTTGGCGGGCTCGGCCGTCATGAGCTTGCGGCCAGGGCGCTTCTTGGCGTCCTCGGGGTCGGCCGACGTGTCCTTGCGCTTGTGGGACGTCGTGGCGCCGTCGTCCGAGAGGTCCTCGTCGGACAGGTTGTCGTCGAGCTTGCGCTTCTCGTGGTCCGTGGCCAGGAACTGCGGCGACACGTTGGTCGACGACATGTGCGGCGACGACTCGGACGAGCCCGTACCGATGTGGTCGCGGCCGGCCGTCAGCGCGGCCGGCTGCACGAAGCCGTGCGCCGCCTGCTGGTCCAGCGAGAAGTTGATCGGGTCCTGGCCAAAGTCTGCCATGAAGTCCGGCTGCGACAGCGCCGCAAAGAAGTTCTGCGGGTCCTCCTGGAAGAGGCCGTTCGGGAGCTCGCTCATTGTGCGTGCGGGGGGGCTGCGATTGTTCGGGGTGCGCGGAGCGTCTGCTGGGGCCGGGCGGCGGTTTTTGCCTGGTGGCGCTCGCTGCGAAATCTGCGGAACCTCCGGCCTGGCGCCGTCGGACTGCTGCTCGCTGTCTAGAGGGTGGGCCTGCGGTCTCTGGCTGGTGCCGGACAGCTGATCGTGCGGGGGCTCTGTTGACGGGTGATGAGTCGTGCGGTTGCCGTTGATCGAACAAATGGAAGCTGGCGGCAAATTGAGCTCTGTAGTCGGGAGCACGCAGGCGTAGTCTGTGGCCCGGTCCATTACTCAGCACCTCCTGCCCGTTTGGGACGGCGGCGCCGGTCACGTGACGTGCCGTCCGGCCGTGGCGGCCGTGCCCCCGTGGCGCCCGCCGTGGCGCGTACGCCGCTTATCTGGGCCGCGCCTAGAGCAGCCGGCGCGGCTGATAAGGGCTGCCTGGGCAACCGGGGGGCGCGGCGCGCGTTGCCCGGGCAACGGGCGTTGTCCCGGCAACGAACAACGGCCCGTTGTGCGCCGCTCCCCAAGAACACGGCAGAACGACCGCCTCCCAGCACCAAAATGAGTTCGATTGCAATTGTGGGCTGCACTGGCCTCGTCGGCAGCCAGTTCCTGCGGCTGTCGCTGGATGCGCCTGCGTTCGCCAAGATCACGGCCGTGTCGCGGGTGCCCGTGGCCGGCCCGAGCGGTGGCAAGACCGCGAGCGGGACCGAGTTTGTCAACGCGGTCGCCGGCAACGACACGGCCGCGACGTTCCCGGCCGCGCTGCCCGGCAAGTTCGACGTGCTGTTCTCGGCGCTGGCGACGACGCGCGCGGCCGCCGGCAGCTTCGACAAGCAGTACACGCTCGAACACGACCTCAACCTCGAGCTGGCCCGCAAGGCCGCCGAGGAGTGCGGGTGCAAGACGTACGTGCTCGTGAGCGCGCAGGGTGCCGACGCGGGCTCGCGGTTTGCGTACCCGCGCATGAAGGGCGAGCTGGAGGAGAACGTGGCCACGCTGCCGTTCGAGAAGATCATTATTCTCCAGCCGGGCCTGCTCCTGGGCGAGCGCGACGAGAACCGCACGCTGGAGCGGTGGTCGCAGAACATCGCCAACGGCATGGTGCGCGTCGGCCTGCGCTCGCTCGCCGACAAGTTCTCGGTGCGGGCCGCGGACGTGGCCAAGGCCGGGCTGCAGGCGCTCAAGGCGCCGGGCCCGGACCGCATCGTGCGGCTGCAGAACACGGACCTGATCCGGCTGGCGGCCGAGTACGACGCCGGCAAGTAGGAAGAATACATTGACGTATTTACAACTCGTCCTTGGTCAGGAACATGCCGTCGATCTCGACGGCCTTCTTGGTCTTGGCCGCCGGCGGCGCCGGCGGCAGCTCGACCTCCTCGATGCCGTTCGAGTTGCAGATCATGACGCCGTCCTGGTAGCGGCCCACGCCGAAGCGTTTGCCGTTCTCGACCACGAGCGACGACAGGCCCGAGAAGCTGGCGCCGTCGGCGTCGTAGAACAGCGTCTGCCACTTGCGCTCGTCCGTCTTGAGCGCGGCCGTGACCGAGTCGGCCACGACGAGGTTGTCGGACTCGACGAGCAGGCCGGCCCACGACGGCGCCTGCGGCTTGCCGAACAGCGCCTTGGCCTCGGCCACGTAGCCGGTCATGGCCGTCGTGACCAGGCCGCCGAGCTCGCGCGAGTACGACAGCGTGGTCGGCAGGTACGGCATCCGGTGGAACTTCTCGCCGGGCAGGAAGCGCATGCGGCCGAGCGACGAGTTGGCCGCGATCTCCTCGGCCGTCAGCGTCGCCGGCGGCACGTACAGCTCGTACGCGTGCACGCCGTAGAGCGCGGACGCGACGTACATCTTGCCGTTGGCGTAGTCGATGCCGGTCGGCGTCGTCACCGCGCCCACGTTCTTGGCCGTGATGTTGGTCATGTCGGTGAAGTTCAGGTACCCGATCGTCGCCAGCGGCGTCGCCGACAGCAGCTCCAGCCGGCCGAGCACGCCGCCGGGGTAGCCGAGCGTGTTGGTCAGGAACACCTCCGAGCTCGAGACCGGCAGCACGTGCGCCGGGTCGATCGTGCCGTCCTTGTGGCGCAGCGACGCGACGTGCTCCGACGCGCCCGTCGAGAACGTGTAGTCGAGCACCTCCACCGACCCGTTCTTGGAGTTGTTGGCGATGAACAGCCGGACGGTGTCGACAAAGACCGAGTAGTCGACCGTGTCGATCTTCTGCCCGGGCTCGCCCAGCGGCCACACGCGCACGCCCTGCGGCCGGAAGTCCGTGGCGCCGCCGACGTCCAGCCGCACCGGCTCCGAGTCCTCGACCCAGTTCCAGACGTAGACCGAGCCTGACGGCGTGCCGGGCTTGTAGCCCGTCAGCAGGTTGCTCTGCCGCCGGTACGGGTCGCACGACACCACCGCGTAGTCGCCAAACACCCGGATGTCCTCGCAGTTCTGGAACGTCTCCGGGCGATGGATGCCGCACACGTTGGGCAGGAACGAGACCTCGGGGAGGGCGTCGGGTGCGTACGACACCCACAGCGGCGGCCGCTTGTGGTACTCTCCCCACAGCATCTTGGCGATGAACCACAGCATCGGAATCGCGGCCGGTCCGAACATCATCTTGGGCAGCGGTTGTTGGCGGGGCGGGCGGTCAATTGAGTGGAAGGCCCTCGAGCTGGTGTGTCGCCGGGCCTGAGAGAGAGTATATATACGCTTGGGCCGAACTGGGGGCGGCGACAAGCCACTATCTTCCAAACCCAATGCTCAAGGTTTGCGCGCCCCGACGAGCTTGCGGCTTAGGGCCTGGCTAGGGCGCCCGTACGCCGCGGAGGCCACAGCTTATCGGCGGCGAGTGGGCCGGCCGCGAGGGCCTGCGGCCGGCTGCGGTGCTGTGGCGCGGGGAGTCGTGACGCCTCGCGTGCGCGGCGGAAGCTGGGCGAAGGTGTGCGAAGCAGTGCGAAGCCGCCGGAAGCTAGCTCGGTGGGAGCCCCTCGCGCCTAGCGCCCCCACGGCTGACAGGTGCGCGGTGGCGAGTTGCCACGGGCCGCCGCACGGCCTGCGGCTCGAGCCGCGGGCGGTGCGGCTCGGCGGGGTAGCACGCCACCCGCTAGCGCGAGCCGCACGACGTGCGGCGCCGCGTGCTGCCGGCTCGCAGGAGGCCGAGGCGCGCCCGCCGCACGTCGTGCGGCTCGGGAGCGGGCGCCGCGGGCGCTGGCTCATCGGCCGGGTAACTGCGCCGCACGCCGTGCGGCGCCAGCGCCTAACCGAACCCGCTGGAACACCACCGACACCGCTGTCCGCATCTCCGATCCTGCACGATGATCCGTCTGGCGTCCCCCGCCCTGCGCCGGCCGTCCGCCCCCCCCGGGCCGCACGCCCGCGCGCTGGCCCGCGGCCGGTTCGCGTCCAATGGCCTGCCGACGTACTTTTCGAACCCCGCCAAGCCGCCCGCGGCCGGCCCCGAGCCCGCGAAGCGCGCCGACGGCCCGCCGCGGACGTACATCACGTTCATGCTGACGACCGCGCTGATCTCGGTGTCGGTGATGCTGGGGTCGGCGCAGACGGCGCAGCGCGAGTCCGAGGAGAAGGCACAGCAGCTGGCAGCGATGCTCTCGCAGAACGCTACGACACACCAGATGAAGTTCACGCAGTTCCGGCAGCAGCACGACAGCGCGCTGCAGCGCGAGCGCCGTGAGCGCGAGAAGATCGACATGGCGGTGCTGGTGCACGTGGCCATGCTGCGCAAGCAGCTGGTCGAGGCCGGCATCGAGCCGGCGGGCGTGGACGAGGCGGCGACCGAGTTCCAGCGGGCCGTGCGGATGGACTCGTCGGCCGCGTCGTCGGGCCTGGGCAGCAGCTACTACGTGGCGACGGACTCGGCCGTGAAGGCGTACATCCCGGACATCCACGAGTACAAGCGCTAGTGTACATAGGAATAGAGCGTGCGATAGAGCGCGGCGGCGGGCGGCGGCGAGGCGGCGAGGCGACGACCGCGCCGCACGAGGTGCGGCGCGGCCGGGCCGGGCCGAGCCGCAGGGCGCGCGGCGCGGGCGCGGGCGCTGAGCCGCACATCGTGCGGCGCACAGCCGCACGGCGTGCGGCTCGCACAACTCCCAGCACTTCCGCCGCCAGAAAAATTTCTTCACGCCCACACCACACCATGGCCAAACGAAAGCGCGCCGACGAGGCCAAGCCGGCCAAGCGCCGGCCGGCCACGGCCCCCGATGCTCCCGGCCAGCCCGGCCAGCCCGGCCTGCCCGGCCAGCCCGGCGAGATCCTCGACATGAACACGCTCAAGTGGAAAAAGGTCAAGCTGCCGACCCGCGTCGGCGATCTCGAGGGCCTCATGGACTTTGAGGAGATCGACGGCGTCGACGTCGACTACTCGGGCCCGTCTAACACGATCGTGTTCAAGCGCGCGGTCCCGGCGCAGGCCGCCAAAGAAAAGACCAAGAAAAAGGTGTCGGGCGAGCGGCTGGCCGAGATCAAGGCGGCCAAGAGCCGGGCCAAGGCCGCAAAGGCCGAGCGCGCGGCCACCGCCGCCGCCGCCGCCGCCACCGACCCGTCCAGCGACCACAACAAGTTCGCCGCGCTTGAGGCCCTCGACGCCGACACCGCCGACGTCGATCTGCCCGAGTGGACCAAGCTGGCGCCGCTGTCGGACGTCGTCCTGCGGGCGCTCGCCGCCGACAAGTTCGTCCGGCCGACGCCGATCCAGGCGCTGGCCATCCCCGTCATCGCGGCCGGCAAGGACGTCATCGGCAAGGCCACCACCGGCTCCGGCAAAACGCTGGCGTTCGGGATCCCGCTGATCGAGCGCGCCCTCGCCAGCGCCGACGACGACGGCAAGGCCGGCGCCAGCCAGCCCACGGCGCTGATCGTCGCGCCGACGCGCGAGCTCGCCCAGCAGATCGCGCAGCACCTGGTCGCGGCCTCGCGGCTCTCGTCCGTCAGCATCGTGTGCGTCACGGGCGGTCTCGCCGTCCAGAAGCAGATCCGGCTGCTCGCGCGGCGGCCGCACATCGTCGTCGCCACGCCCGGCCGGCTGCACGAGCTGCTCACGCTCGACACGGACGACCGCGGGCTCGTGCCGTGGTTCCGCCGCACAGAGGTGCTCGTCCTCGACGAGGCCGACCGGCTGCTCCAGGACGGCCACTTCAAGGAGCTCGACGAGGTCCTCGACATGATCAGCGTCGGCGCCACGGACGGCGACGACGGCGACGAGGCCGCCGCCGAGGCGCCGGCCGCGTCCCGCCAGACCCTGGTCTTCTCGGCCACGTTCCAGAAGGACCTGACGGCCAAGCTGGCCGCCCGGCTCAAGCAGAAGCGCAAGCCCGCGTTCGTCAACAACACGCTGGCGTCCAAGGACGACACCATGGCCTACCTCGTCCAGAAGCTCAACTTCGCCGGCGCGCCCGAGTTCCTGGACGCCAACCCGACCGAGGCCGTCAACCGGCGGGTGATCGAGGCCATCATCGAGTGCCCGGCGTCGGTCGAGAAGGACCAGTACCTGTACTACTTCCTGCTGCGGTACCCGGCGCGCACGATCGTGTTTGTGAACTCGATCGACACGGCCAACCGGCTGGCGCGGCTGCTGAACGAGCTGCGGATCCCGACGCTGCACCTGCACTCGCACATGCAGCAGAAGCAGCGGCTGAAGACGCTGGAGCGGTTCAAGGCCAACGCCGAGGCGGTGCTGCTGGCGACGGACGTGGCTGCGCGTGGCTTGGACATCCCGGCGGTGCAGCACGTGATCCACTACCATCTCCCCCGGACCGCCGACATGTACGTCCACCGCTCCGGCCGCACGGCCCGCGGCGCCGACGCCGACGTCGGCCTCTCGGTCATCCTGTGCTCGCCCGACGAGACCGGCAACCTGCGGACCATGATCCGCGTGCTCGGCAAGAGCATCAAGGACATCAAGTCGATGCACGTCGAGCGCAAGGTCGCCGACAAGCTCAAGAGCCGCATCGCGCTCGCGCGCGACATCATCGTCGGCGAGCAGCAGCTGGCGGCCGGCGCCGCGCCGGTCGGCGGCCGCGCGCAGAAGCAGGCGCGCGCCAACCGCGCCATGGACGACCTCATGCGCCAGGCCGCCGCCGACCTCGGCGCCGAGCTCTCGGACTCGGACGGCGAGCTGCCGCTCGACAGCGACCGCGTCAAGGTCACGGACGCGCGCGCACGCGCGGCCGACAAGCTGCGGCTGCAGGCCCAGCGCGACCAGCTCAAGCACATGCTGTCCAAGCCCGTCAACACCGGCCTCCTGGCCGGGTCCTACCTCACGTCCGGCCTCGTCAACCTCGCCCAGCGCCTCGTCGACGGCACCGGCCACAAGGGCTTCCTCGGCGAGGACGTGGGCTCGGCGCTGGGCGACCTGGGCGTGCCCACGCGCGCGTTCTAGCGCTGTACATAGCAGAATGACTCTATTAAACATGGCCGTGGCCCGATGATATACACACTAGATCGTTACCGTAAATGCTCCATGCTACTCGATCTCCAGATCCTTGTTGGCGTCCTTGGCCAGCGCCGCGTAGCCGTACCGCGAGCGCATCCGCAGGCCCTTGCCGTACTTGGACAGGACCCACGGCACCGGCAGCAGCGCCAGCGACACGAACGCGTAGAACGACGTCGCCCAGTCGATGCCCATCTTCTCGTACATCTGGATGGTGAAGAGCGGGAAGCCCGCGGCCATGACGTACCGCGCCAGGTTGTTGGCCGCCAGCGCCGACGCCGTCGTCAGCGGCGGGAAGCACATGGTCAGGTACGTGATCACGGTGAAGAAGAGCAGAATGAGGCCCATGCCGAAGGGCACGCCGGCCAGGACCGGCACGATCCAGTGCACCGACGCGCGCGACGACCAGCCGAGCCAGAACAGCGCGACGGGCAGGCACACCGCGCCGACCTTGGCCGGCAGGAGCCGGGTCTCGGGCTCGCCGGGCGTGCCGGCCAGGAACTGCTTGCGGTAGAACTTGCGCTCCACAAAGAGGTAGAACGCGGTGCCGATGAGCAGCCCGACGCCGATGCCGACGAACGTGAGGCCGACCTCGCCGGCGCCGAAGTGGTAGACCGACTCGAAGACGAAGGGGAAGGCCTCGAAGAAGCCGAAGAGCACGGCGAACACGAACGCCATGTACACCGACAGCGCGAGCACGATCGGCTCGAGCACGAGCATGGCAAACGGGCGCACGAGCGTGACCGACACGATCAGCTTGAGCGCCTGGCCGGGCGGCGGCCGCGGCGGGAGCGCGATGCCGCGCTTGACCGCGCGCTTCTTGAGGATGATGGGCTTGTATGTCTCCGGGCACGCGACCACGAACGGCAGGATGGCGCCGCCGAACATGAGCAGGACCCACATCGTCCACGCCCACGGCTTCTTCTCCGAGAGGAAGCCGCCGATGACGGGGCCGAGGACCGGGCCGGCGAACGGGGCCAGGCAGAAGCCGGACATGGCGGTGCCGAGCATGTCAAAGTCCCAGATGTCCATGATCGTGCCGCCGGCCACGGCCAGCACGGGCGACGCGAACATGCCCGAGAAGAACCGGAGCACGAGGATGGAGCCGACGTTCTTGGACAGGCCGACGCCCATCGTGAACAGCATCGACACCGGCAGCGAGATCAGGTAGACCGGGCGGCGGCCGACGGTCTCGGACAGCGGCGCGGCCAGGGTCGGGCCCATGGCCAGGCCAATCAGGTACAGCGACAGGCCGAGCAGCGCCACCGTGCGCGAGACGCCAAAGTCCAGCGCGATGAGGACCGAGCCGGACACGAAGATGGACGAGCCGAAGGTGCTGCCGAGTTAGCGGTGCATGTGAAAACCGCCGCACGGCGTGCGGCTGGCAAGGTTTGCCGGGCGCGCGCTAGCCGCATGCGGTCAGGGGGCGCCGGCCTCTCGCCGCACTTACACAACCAGGCACATGAAGGCCACCACGAACGTCGTGAACCACTTCTTGGCCGGCGACCAGGTCTTGGGGTTGTCGCTGTCGTCCGGGCCGTCCCAGTCGAGGGGCTCGAAGTCGTCGCCGGCCTTCTCGTCGACGGGGAGGGTGGAGGCCTCGGCGGACTGCTGCGACGGCGCGCGGCCGTGCAGCGTCGCCTCGGCGGACGCGTATGAGGTCTCGGTGGTGGTGTTGGCAGAGTCCATTGTGCGATGGCGACTTCGGCGGCGCGGGCCGGGCTTATAAGCCGGAGGTGTGCTATTTTGAGCCTGTACGTGGAGCGGTCTAGGGAGTCAATTACGTCAAACGGGGCGCGGTCTCCTGAGCGAGCCGAGGATGCGCGCACCGATGCCCGCTTGGTGCCGGGTACGATCGGACAGATTGCGGCGCGGCGCGCGTTGTTCCTCGGCTGGTCAGATGGCCGCTAGCCGGAACGCGGCTGGCGGGGTGTCGCTTGCAGACGCTACGCCGGGATGGGCGCGGCTAGCAGCACGGCCGCCATTTAGGTTTAAAGTTGGGCCGCGGCAGTGGTTCCGTAACTCCCACGGCGGCTAATCTTAACAACAGGGGCCGCCAGCCGCGGCTGTGACGGCCGGCTTGTGAACGTGACCGCGCGCCGCGGCCGTGGGCCGGGGCGCGGCCGGCGGCGCGTGGCCGGCGCGCGGACGCCGGGGCGTGGCCGCGGAGCGTGCAGCGCGTACGCTGGCGACGCGCCGGCCACGGCCGGGTGGCCGCCCGGCTGCCCGCGCCGCTGCCCGCGCCGCTGCCCGCTTCGCGGCTGGTGGCAGCCCCCGCCGCGGTGCGGCCACGGTGCGGCCGCGGCGCGGCCGCTGGGCCGGCCCGTGCGGCGACCCGCGTGCGGGCGCGCGTGCCTGGCCGGACCCGCGTCCCGATCGGGTTTAGCGGTCGGCTATACTTCACGCCGACAACGCGACCCGCGCCCCAGCGCCCCGACCCGTCTCCCACCCGACCCGCCTCCCGCCCCGACCCGCCGCCCGCTTGCTGCGCTCAATAGCCACACCCGTGATAGCGCAAGGACCATGGTTCTAAAAACAGGCACACCGCCGCCCGGTTCGCCGCCGCCTGCGCCGCAGCTGCGCCGCCGCCTCATCGCTGCGCCGCGCCCGCGCCGCACCCGCGCCGCACCCGCGCAGCCACCGTCGCGCGCATTAGTCGCCCCGTCCACGCCCGCGCTATCACAGCCGCCCACTAGTGGCCGCCGGCCCCTGCCTAGCCGGCCGTTGTCACAAGCCAGCGGCCTCGGCTCTCGGCCTGCCTCTAGCTGCTCGTTGTTCGTGTACAGTGCATTTCTATCTGGCGCTAGCCTAGGTCCCGTTGTAATCAAACGTCTGGTCGACGCCGTCGATGGCTATCGTGAACACCTTCTCGGTGTCCCACTGCACGCTCACGTGCCGGTCGTTCTCGGCCTTGAGCGGCGTCCACTCGTACCCGCGGCCCACCTTGAGCCGGGCCGAGAACCGCGGGAACATCTGGCCGCGGTTCAGGTCCGTCGTCAGCTCGTGCGGGCCCGCGCCCCCAATGCTCTTCACCAGCGACATGAACGACCGGCTCAGCTTCCACACGTACACCTTGTGCTCGGCCGGGTCGACTGCCATGATGTGCCGGCCTTCGGGCGAGAACGTGACCTGGTAGAGCATGCCGCTGGCGCCCTCCAGCGTCAGCTGCTGCGAGCCCGACCGCAGATCGTACACCAGGATCGTGTCCGGCCGGATCGCCATCGCCAGCTGCTGCTGCGCGCGGTGCGACGCGAAGAACGGGTACGTGCCCACGATCTCGTTGAAGAACATCGTGATCGTGTTGACGACCTTGTTGCGCACCCCGCCGGCGGCCGGGTCCAGCGTCTCGACCGTGGCGTCGACCACCGGAAACAGCCGGTCGACGAGCAGCAGCGGCCGCGACCGCACGAGCGCGACAATGAACTTGATGGCCCCGATCCGCGTCACGTAGCTCTCGTCCGTGCGGATCTTGTGCGCCGCCACCTCGACCACGCGGTTGAAGTTGCGCGTGCCGATGTGCCGCGCGGTCGCCACGAGCAGGTTGTGCCGCTGCCGCACCTGCGACGTGGCCCCGGGCGCCTGCTCCGGCTCGCCCTCGACCGGCTCGCCCTCGCGCTTGCGGCTCATCGCCACCCGGTCCTCGCCGAAGAGCACCATCAGCCGGTACAGCACGTCGTCGGGGTAGAAGTACCGGTCCGCCCACACGCGCCAGCCCAGCCCGATCAGCTCGATGGCCACGTCCTGGCCGGGCTCGTCGTCGCCGTCGGCCACCATCATCTGCAGCGCGGTCACGATCTCCCGGTGGACGCTGTTGGCGATCTGCTCCGGCTGCTCGATCGCGATGTTGGCCAGGATGATCACCGACAGCAGCGTCTCCTCGATGCGGACGTTCTTGGTGAGGACGTCGATGTTGAAGAAGAAGTCGTGCTCGTCGTCCTCGAGCGCGCCGTCGCCGGAGCCGTGCGTGCTCACGCTGGCGGCGGACCCGCCGGGGTCCGGCTCGTCGCCGTCGGCGGCCGCCGGCGCCCGCGGCGCAAACCGCGGCAGCGGGTTGGCGTCGACCATGCTCGGCGACTGGCTCTTGACGGGCTGCAGCCCGCCCGCGGTCGGCCGCTGGTGCACGCCCGGCAGCATCAGCCGCCAGCGCGCGACCGTCGTCGACAGGTCCTTCGGCCGCCGCGACAGCTGCTCGATGCGCTCGCGCAGACACAGCCGGGCGCCGTGCCGCACGGCGTCGTAGTCGTGCGTCCAGAACCGCGCGAAGCCGCGCAGCCACGGCTGCCGGTACCCCGGGCCGGACGAAGACGCCAGCCGGCGGAAGATCGTGCGCGCCGTCAGCCGCAGCAGCCGGTCCTTGACGGCCTCGGCGTGCTCCTCCGGCCCGCGCTCGCCGCCGGTCTCGTCCGGCCGCACTTGCGCGTCCAGCAGCGCCTTGGCCAGCACCACCGCCGTCAGCACGACCATCGCCGTGATCTCGCCCGAGACGGCCACGGCGCTGTGCCACGGATGCACCACCGACAGCGTGTCCGAGACGCCGCGGGCGCCGAGCTTGGCCGGCGCCACGGTCACGTCTGCGGCCGCCGGCACCTGCACAAACAGGTGCTCGAGCACGTACTGGATCATGTTGGCCGCCGGGCCGTCGCGCTCGCTCTTGGTCGGGCTCTGCCGCTGCCGGCGCGTGGGCGAGTCCAGCGGCTGCTCCGCGCGCTGCTGCTGCTCGAGCAGCGCGCGCGGAAACAGCGTCGACAGCACCGCCCGGCCGATGTTGATCACGCTCATGGCCTCGGCCTGCGTCAGGATGCTGGCCGTTTGCTGCGCCGGCCCGGCCGGCGCGTCGTGCAGCGCGTGCACGGCCGCCAGCTGCGACACGATCGAGAGCACGTTGACGACGATCGTGGCCGAGCCGTCGATCGTGTACCACGAGTGCGTGAACGTGACCACGTCCTTGGGCAGCTTGGGCTGCAGCTGGATGTAGTGCAGCTCCCAGCCGTCGTCGCTGTCGATCGTGAACCCGTTCTGGTTCTCGATCTTGCCGCTGCGCAGGTTGCACAGCCGGCACACCTGGTCCTCGTAGAACGCCATCAGGATGTTCGAGTCCCGCGGCATGGCCAGCAGGTACAGCGGCGCAAAGTGGCCCGGCATCGTGTAGACGCTGGCCCGGCGGACGACGTCGACGACGGCGACCGTGCCGTCGCGGCACGACACCGCGACGAGGTTCTTGGTGGCCGTGTTGGCGCGCGAGCCGAGCTTGGCCGCGAACCGCACGGGCGCGCCAAAGAGCACGACCCGGTGCGACAGCTCCCACGTCGTGTTGTCGAGGATGTAGAGGTTGCCGGACGAGAGACCGACGAGCAGGACCTTGCGGCCGTCGAGGTCGCAGCTCTGGAGCATGGTCACGCGCGCGCCGGTCTCGGGGATCAGCGTCGAGTGCTCGGGGTGGTCGAACGTGAGCATGAACCGCGTGAGCGAGTACGCGTTCAGGTACCGGCCGCACCCAAACACAAACAGGCCGTCGAACATGGTTGCCGCCGTGCACGCGTCGGCGACGTGCGGCCGCAGACTGAGCTCGTCGACCTGGCCGGCCAGCGCGCCGGCCAGCGCGGCCGGGTCGGCCACGGGGTCGGGCCGGTCAAACACCGGCGGCGTCAGCGGCGCCAGCCGCTCGGGCGCCCGCGGCCGCTCGATGTCGATCGGCGGCTGCTGGTACTGCATCGTGTCCATGTCCGCGAACCGGTAGTAGATCTTGCCGCCCGAGTAGAAGAAGTCGACGAGGGCGGTGCGCAGGCGGGTGCCGGCGGCCGGCGCCGCGGCCGACGCCGTCGCAAAGCCGTCGGCCCCGATCTCGTGGCGGTAAAAGAGGCACATGGCCAGCGAGTGCTCGACGTGGTCGGCCTGCCCGGGCAGCGAGCGCACGGTCACGTTGTGGACGGCGTCGACGGTCGCAAACTGCACCGCGCCGCTCGTGCTCCAGACCGCAAACCAGCCGAGGTCCGTGTCGGCCGCGTCCGGCGTGATGGCATCCGCGACGGCCTCCAGCGGCTCCCGGTGCAGCTCGACAAAGTTGTCGGCCTCCCAGTGGTGCAGCGTCCAGCCGTTGTCGTGCACGGCCAGCCAGAGCACCTCGCCGACGCTGTGGACCGCGCGGACGGCGCCAAACGCGGCGTCGCCCAGGTGCACCGACGCTGCGTCGCGCCGGCGCCGGTGCGTCTTGACGGCCAGCGCCGGCCCGTTCGGGGCGCGCACCGAGCCGTACACGCGGCGGCCGCCGGGCGTCGGCACGCCGGCGCCGGACGCTGTGATGGGCTCGACCTTGCCGTCCTGCTCCCACACGCGCCACAGCTGGCCCTCGCCGCGCGCGTTCAGGGTCACGATCCGGCCGTCGAACAGGTACAGCGGGATCGGCCACGACGGCAGGCCCGACAGTGCCGTGTGCAGGTCCAGCGTCGACTGGTACAGGATGTGGATCTCGCTCGACTGGCCGTACACCAGCAGGTACGAGTCGAACGCGACCACGTCGATCGGCCGGAACGGCACCTCGGCCGCCTGAATCACGCGCCCAGACGGCAGCGAGATCTTGGCGATTTTGCTGGCGTCAGCCCGGCCCGGCGGCCACTTACCCGTCCACGGACATGCTGACAAGCAGCTCGGAGCGCCCTTCGGTCGTCCGCGTCGAGATCCGGCGCAGCCGCGCGACCGCATTGTCGTGGCACGCGCTCGTGCAGAGCGGCACCAGCTGGTACTGCTCATTGGGATCGTCTGCGCGCTCGTGCCAGAGCAGGATCTGCACGCGGCCGTTGGAGAAGCCGACGGCAAGGCCGCGCGAAAAGACGGCGGCGCAGGTCACCACGCTGGTCGTGGCGCTCACCAGCGTCTGCGGCAGCACCGTGCGCCGCGGCCATTGTGAGAACGGCAGCAGCAGCGGCTGCTGCGTGCCGGGCGGCGGCGCGGCCGCGGTAGGAGAAGCGGGAGCGGCCAGTCCGGCGACGCGGCCTGGGCCGCGAAAAGCCTGGCTGCGGGCGGCCAATTGGTGACCGCCTCGCACGCGGCGGGAGGGATGGACTCGGGCCGGATGCGGAGCCCGGTGGCCGGAGACGATGGATGACGGCGGCGGAGATGCGCGGACGTCGGCCTGACGGGGTGAGCGACGCAGGGCGTGGTGTTTGGTAGGCCGCGCCGCACGTGGTGCGGCTCTATGACGCGCCCGGCGGCATCGGCCGCGCCACGTCGCGCACCGCCGCAGCCGCCCGCTCGCAGCGCCGCGCCCAGCCGCCGGAGCGCCGCACCGCCCGCAGCCGGCGGCACCGCCGCGCACCGCCGCACCGCCACGTTTCAGGTAAAGTAATTGCTAAAATACAACCCAGGCGCCAATATCCAAGACAACAACAGCAGACAGCAGACAGTACATAACGAGTGTGTGAGATGACAGATAATGAGTGAGACCGGTCTGGACCGGGGCGACGTGGTCGCGTCTAAGCGGAGACTTTTGCGAGCGGCAGTGCCGCGCCCGCGAGGCGGGCAGACGTAGTGTTGGCGGCCGACGGGCGTCCGTCGGCGGCGTGCAGTGGGCCAGGTGCTCAGTCCTCGATGTCGACGACGAGCGGGCCCACGCTCTTGGCGTGGTAGAGGTCGTCCACGTATGACGACGAGGCGCGGCCGAGCTCCTGTAGCAGCAGGACCTCCTTGTCCTCGATGCTGCTCGATGGCAGCAGCAGCGGCACCTTGTCGGACGAGTCCGGGATGGGGATTGAGCCCAGCAAGGCCCTGGGGTCAGCGCGGCCGGCGTCCGACTTACTTGTAGTCGATTGTTCGCTGGCGGGGGACTCGCCGGTCGTGTGCGCCCACCGTGAAGATGTCGATCAGGCTCCTGGAGGTCAGCGACGCCGCGCGCGCGTACGCACTCTTCTGTGGCGGCCACGATGCGCGCGAGGTACTCTTCGCGCTGGGACTCCTCCAGCCGGGACGGCTCGGAGGGATCGGGGATGCCGCCGGGCTGCGCGGCGATTCTGGCGGTCAGTCGCGGGTCCGGGTGGCGGGCGGCGGGCGGCAGGCGGCGAGAAGCGGCAGCGCCCACTGCACCCGCCCGGGGCATGCACTTACGCTGAGCCGTAGTCCGACAGCAGGCCGGTGCGCTCCGAGGGCTGGGCGGTCAGCGACGGGGCACAAGGAACTTACAAAGAGCTCGTCCTCGGTGCGCGTCGTGCACGACAAGCACGCTCCCATGACTGCTGAGTATTGCGAGTTCTGGACTCGCGCCGGAAGGGTTCTGCGGTGCACCTGGGCGCTCGTCCGGGGGGCGCAAGGTCGTCTGGGCTGGAGACAATGACGGCGCGGACAGAGAGGCCGGCGCCTTTTTGGGACCCGCGCTTGTGCCGGGTGGCTGTGACGGTTGTGGCACAAATGCAGCGCCACCACGGCACCGCCCAGCCTGCGGCTCGTCTGGGCGGCCACCCGCCGCGCGTGCGGCCGCGAGACAGGCCCCGCAGGCCGGCGGCCGCATGGCGGCCGTGGCGTCGCGCGCGTGGCCATCGGCGGCGGGGGGCTGCCCCGCGCGGCGGCTGGGGCCAGCGGACCCGCAGCGAACCTGGCAGCAACCAGGCACGGACTGGCGGACCGAGCGGGCCCACTCGCGCGGACTCGGTCCGCGAACACGCGGACGCGTGCAGAGGCGGGCGCGGCGCACGGCAATTGCGCGACAAGGCGCGCGGCTGAGGCGGCAGGTCCGGGTGCGGTGACCTGCAGGCGGACCCGTTCCGCGACGGACCGCTAGCGCCCCTCCGGCATGGCTCCATCCTCTCTCGGCTAGCGCGCGCTAGCCAGGCATGGCGTACGGGCGTGGGCCCGGCACAGTGCGCGCGCTGCGCGGCAGTTGCAACCCTGTGCGGCCATGAGACGCCGGGAGTATGCACTTTAGCGTGGGTCCGGACACACCAAACCGGTTCGCCCCAAGCGCGCATTATCTTTAGCATACGGCTGACTTCCCTGCCACCTGCACAACACCACCGAGTCTCCGCTTGTCGCCTGGCTCACTCGCAGCGTCGTTCCCGGTCCGTTTGCCTCGCGAGGTCGCCGTCCGACAGCCGTTGAAGCCCGCCTTCGTCCGAGGTCGCCCGCCGCACGCGCGTGCGAAAACCGGCTAGCGCAGCCGCCGCCCGCTCGCGGCGCGAAAAAGTCTCCAAAGCTCCCTGAACCCGGCCGAGGCCCCGACCACACCGCGATGGCGCAGGACGTGCCGCGCCTGATGGGCGTGCCGCTCAAGTACATCTCGCTGGTGGCAGTACGTGTGCGCTCCGGGCGTTGCTAACCGCAGCTCACGTTCCAGAACTCGGCCCTGATCCTGGTAAGTCCCGGCGGCGGCCGGCGAGAGCGCTGCTGACGGCAGATTATGCACTACTCGCGCGTCATGCCCGGCTACGACTCGTCGCAGCGGTACTTTGCGTCGACCGCGGTCCTGCTGAACGAGATCATCAAGCTGTGCGTGTGCGCGGCGATCGCACTGTCGACCCGCCGCTTCCGCTCGTTCTACGACGAGGTCTTCTCGTCCGACTGCTGGAAGCTGGCCATCCCGGCGTGTCTGTACACAATCCAGAACAGCCTGCAGTACGTGGCCGTGTCGAACCTGGACGCGGCCACGTTCCAGGTCACGTACCAGCTCAAGATCATCACCACCGCGTTCTTCTCGGTCACGATGCTGCACCGCACGCTGGGCACGACCAAGTGGGCCGCGCTGCTGCTGCTCACGCTCGGTATCGCGCTCGTCCAGATGTCGGACGAGGTCTTCCGGTCGCTGGCCATGTCGTTCGAGTGGTCTGCGCGGCTCGTGCGTGCGCAGGCCGACGAGACCGAGACCGAGACCGAGACCAACGCGGACATGAACCGCTCGCTCGGGCTGGTCGCGGTTGCCATTGCGTGCGTGCTGTCCGGCCTGGCCGGCGTCTACTTCGAGAAGGTCCTCAAGGGCGGCTCGTCGTCGTCGGCGCTGTGGATCCGCAACGTCCAGCTCTCGCTGTTCTCTATCTTCCCGGCGCTCTTCATCGGCGTGCTGCTCAAGGATGGCGCCGAGATCCGCCAGCACGGCTTCTTCTACGGCTACAACGCGATTGTGTGGACTGCCATCGCGTTCCAGGCGCTCGGCGGCATCGTCGTCGCGCTGTGCGTCAACTTTGCCGACAACATCGCCAAGAACTTTGCCACGTCCATTTCGATCCTCATCAGCTTCATTGCGTCGGTCTACTTCTTTGACTTTGCCGTCACCGTGAACTTTGTGCTCGGTGCCATGCTCGTGCTCTTTGCGACGTACATGTACTCCAAGCCGGCCGCGCCCCGCAAGGACGGCGACTACCGCCCGGTGCCGCTGCAGTCGACTGTGGTCGAGAACACGTCGCGGGCGAGCGGCGGCAAGGCGCCGCCGCCTACGAACGAGAAGCAGTCGTAGCCATTTTGAGTACGTTTGGTTTAGATGGATTGTACATTACAGATAAACGCCTTCCAATGCATGTCTATACAGTTCAAAATGCCGGCGGGCGCCCGGCTAAACGTTCTGCCGCCGCCGGCCGCGCGCTGGTGCGGCGCGGGGCAGAGGCGCGGGCGGCTGAAGGTTCCGCCGCGACGGCCGCGGCGGCATGCACGGGCGCGGCTCTAGGCCGGCCGCCGCGACGTCGCGGCAGAGCTGCTGCGGCAAAACCTTTCGCCGGCCGCACCCGCCCCCCAGCGCACACGCCCAGCCGACCCGTCGACCAGAGCATGCCCGCGGCCAGCGCCACAGCCCTGGTCGCAGAGCAATCTCCCGCCTGGCTCGCCCGCGCCGTCTGCAGCGCTACGCCGGCGGCGGGCTGCAGGTCCAGGGCCGGTCGAGGATGCGGGTCTTGGTCTTCATGGCCGCCTCCATGGCTGCGATCTCGTCCATGGTGTCGCGAAGGCGTTCTGGGTCAGAAGAGCTACCACAGACTTACCAATGGCCTTGATTTCGATCTCGCGACCGAACCGCTTGCTGAGGACGAGGCGGCCCTTGACGGTGAGGGCATCCGCCTTGGCAATGTCCTTGTGCGAGGTCAGGTCGCCGAGCAGGGTCTTGTCGACCATGTCCTCGCGGCAGACGGCGCGGATGTGGAAGCCGGTGCCGTCGTCCAGGACGTAGACGACCTTGGCGTACCAGGTGTCGGTGCTGATGCAGACGCCGGTGATCTGGACGTACTCGACGGGGTGGTTGAGGTAGAAAAACAGGCTGCGGGCGGTGCCCGAGTGGCGCAGCGCGTAGACGTCGGCGATGGCGAGCGGCACGTACGAGTTGTAGACCGGCGAGCGCTTGTAGTCGGCCGCGTCGTAGAACGTGAGCTGGGACGCGCCCGGGGCGCCGGGGCCGAGCACGGCCGGGAGCTTGCGGTGGCCGATGACGTGCTGGGAGACGCGGTAGGGCGGCGTGGTGGGCAGGACCTTGCGGACGCTGGGGGTCGGGTTGGGCGAGGGCGCCATGTTGGGGTAGAAGTCGCGCAGCTCGTGGCGGTCGCCGTGGGGCTCCTTGGGCAGGAACTGGGCCGGGAAGACGACCTCGACGGTGGTGGTCATCTGCTGCTGGCGCTGCTGGGGCAGCTCCGGGTAGACGTCGGTGAGGGTGCGGGTGTTGTGGTCGGGCGGCGAGCTGGACCAGACGATGGACGCGATGTCGCGGCCGTCGTCGTCCGAGAGCGACGAGTCCGAGACCGAGCCGGCGGAGGACTCGTCCTCGGAGACGTCGATGACGTCGAGGTCGGGCGCGACGTCCTCGATCTTGTGGACGGCGGCGACCTCGGCGTCGATGGAGGTCTGGATCTGGCGCTCCTCGTCCTGCTCGCGCTGGCGGCGGCGGTGGTTGGGCAGGGGCGCGGCAGGCGTGGCTGGGACGGGCGTGGCGGGCACCTGGATGGGGACGGGCGAGGCCAGCGCGAGCTGGGACTGCAGCTTGGCCGGGCGCGTGGGCGTGGCCGGGTCCATGTGGGGTGTGGCGGTGAGGCGGGCGTCGCGGGGCGTGCGGGGGAGCCGCACGGCGTGCGGCGGCGCGCCGCGGGGGGTGTGTGGGAGCCGCACGTCGTGCGGCGGCCCGCGCCGCACGGGCTGCGGCTCGCGCGGCGCCGCCAGCCGCCCGTGCGGCGTGTTCAGCCGCGTCTCGTGCGGCGCGAGCCGCAGCCCGTGCGGCGTGTCCGGCCGCGGCTCGTGCGCCGCGAGCCGCCCGTGCGGCGTGTCCGGCCGCGCACCCGGCGCCGGCCCCCACCGCCCGCCCGGCGAGTACGGCTCGACCGCGATCCGCGGCCGCGCCTGCTCCTCGGCCGGGTACAGGTCCTCGAACCGCAGCTGCAGCCGGCCGTCGTCCAGGTCCTCGATCCGCAGCGCCACCAGGCCCGCCCGCGGCGGCGTGTTTTCCCAGCTGCGGTCAAGAATGCCGCGGCGCTGCTCGCGGCGCTCGCTGGCGCCGTCGTCGTCGTCGTCGTCGGCCGGCAGGCGCACGCGGCCGGCGAGGAGGTCCGCGATCGGCACCAGCGTGTGCCGCTCGTCCTCCCCAGCCACGGCCCCCATCGGCGTGTTGCCCGCGCTGTGCGGCGTGCTCATGGCGCTGTACCGTCCGGCCACGCCCGGCGTGTGCGGCGTGCCCGCCGGCGTCCGGTACGGCGTGGCCAGGGGCGTCCCCCGCGGCGTCCCCCGCGGCGTCCCCCGCGGCGTGCCCAGCGGCGTGCCCAGCGGCGTGCCCAGCGGCGTGCCCATGGGCGTGCCCTGCGGCGTTCTCGCCGCGCTGCGCGCGTGCTCGTCCGCGTAGTATCCGCCCGGCCCCGGGCCGGCCGCGCTGCCGAGCCGCTCGGTGGCCGTCCAGCGCGGCGTCTGGGGGCCGCTCGGCAGCCGGCCGGCGAACGGCGGCCGGCCGGGCGGCCAGCGGCCGTGGTTGTTTGGTCGGTGCATCTGCCGTCAGCGGGAGCGTGGAGGGCGAGCGGGCGGCGTGGTTGTTCTGAGCGCGGTGGCCGCGGGCGGGCACAGAAGAACGCGTGATCACGTGCGGGTCACGTGCGCGAGGGCATCACGTGCTCTGCAGTCACGTGCCCAGGTCACGTGCTCACGGCCGACCGCGCCGCCCGCCGACCGCGCCCGCCGACCACATGGCCGCGCGCCGTCCCCCGCCGCCGCCCGCCCGGCCGCGCCCGCTCCGGCCCGGCCCGGCGCACGCGCCCGCCGCGGTGGGCCGCCAGCGCGCCCGCGCCCCGGGCAGGCGGCCAACCGCAACCGGGCCCCGGGAGCAAATTTGCAAATGAGCCGGCCCACGCCCAAAGGCCGCCGCCGCGCGCCGCACGCCGCGTGCGCCGCCCGGCGGCGCGCAGCAGCACGATTTATAGGCCGCGGGCGCCGTCCCGGCCGGCCACACGAACGCGAACGGAGGCCCTGCTATATTCCTACCGCTATATACTTAGTGCTCCCCCGCACACCCGCCAGACTCTCGCCGCGCGCGAGACCTCCGGCACGATTCACGCGCTCACGACCGGTCCGGCCGTGTGCGTGCTCGGGCTCCTCCTCTACGTCGACCGCGCCTCGGTCGCCCGGCTGGCCACGCCGCCCACGCCCCTCCAGACCGCGTGCGCGCTGGTCTTCGTCGCCGTCTCGGCCGCGTACATCTACCACGTGCCTGCGCTCGTCGCGGCCTCGCACCGGGCGCTCATCGCGGCGCTGCTGCCGCTGCTGCACTTCCCGCCGTTCCGGCTGCACATCCCCACCATCGAGGTCGAGCTCGCGCTCGCGCTTCTCCGGCTCCAGCGGTGCCTGCTCCAGGCAACATGCCACTGCCTAACCTCCCGACGTGGGCGGCCTCTCAGCTGGGCCTGGGCGTGACGTCGGCGCTGATCCTGGGCTACCGCTCGTACGAGCGCGTGCACTACATCTTCGTGGTGAAGTTCAACGGGCTCTGGCAGACGTTCTTCACGCGCGCGCCCGGGCTGTACGTTGCGGGCGACGACGAGCGCGTGCCGAGCTACGCCGAGGCCATGACCGCGCGGCCGGCGTTCGGCGCCGAGCTGGCGCCCGTGTTCGCCGCGCGCGACAGCGCGGACGGGCCCGCGCCCGCGTACTCGCGCCTGTCGCTGGCCGACCAGATCGGCCAATTGGCCGAGCAGCGCGGCACGGTCGAGTTCTTCCTGCGCGCGCAGCCCGACTCGGACCGCCAGGTGATCAACATCTACAACAACCTGGGCGAGAAGATCTACGTGATCGCGCGCCAGGACCGCAAGTCGCAGACGTGGACGCTCGCGTACGCCGAGGCCGACGGCGACGGCCCCTCGGACCTCGCCACGATCTACGCCGGCAAGAAGGACAGCGCGGCCGCCGGCGCCGGCATCATCTCGTCGCGCGCGCAGCCCGGCAAGTACATCCTCTTCACCAACCCCGCCGGCGGGCTCATCTACCGCAAGGTCATGAAGCAGTGGACGCCCGAGGACGGCAACCTGCGCACGTTCTACCTGGCCGGCGCCGAGCCGTACCACTGGACCAAGAACGGCCTGCTCCAGAAGTCGGTCTTCACGTCCGCCCAGGTCTTCCTCTCGGACCCGGCCATCTGGTCGCCCGCCACGATGCCCGTCCTGGGCGCGCCCGCGAGCCGCGCCCGCTGGGGCGGCCGCTCGTCGGCCTCGTCCGTCGTCGACATCCCCCCCGCCCGCGCGCTCGCCGTCGACACCTCCGCCGCGTCCACCGCGGCCAACACCGCCCGCAACCGCCACGTCTCCGGCGCGCTCTCCCGCGCGTCCAGCCCGACCACGCCCACCACGCTCGCCGCCGCCGCGCCCTGGGCCGCCGCCGACGCCGCCGCCGCGCCCGGCCGCGAGACCATCGCCTGCGCCACCAAGATCGCCCGGGGCATGACCTGGCGCGTGCTCGTCAACACGTCCAAGATCAACCCCGAGACCGTGCTGGCCACGGCCTGGATCTCCATCCTCCACCAGTGGCCGTCCCGCGTCACCAGCCTGGGCCGCAGCATCCGCTTCCCCGACGTCGCCGACCAGAGCTGAGCCGGCCCCGCCGGCCACGCCCCGCGCCTCTGTTCTATGTGAGCAGACGATTCTGTATGTGTGTCTGTATCTATTTAGCTTGTTATGGAGTCGAACACCCGTTGGCCCCGGCCTGGTCGAGAAATGAAAAAGTCGAATCCATTGGTCGCTACGCGACGAGAATCCCCCCAGAGAATCAGCAAACACCTCGGTGGCCTGCGCCATGCTATGCTAGGTTACAATAAATGCGTCTCGTATCGTACAGCTAGAAACAGCCGAGACAGACGGCGCGGGCCTGCGCGCGGACGCCGGCCCAGAACGACGGCGGCGGCGCGGCGGCGGCCGCGCGGTACCGCGGGCCCTCGGACGCGCCGTACCGCCGCCCGCCGTAGAACGGGTGCCGCTGGATCGCGCCGTAGCCCATGTTCTGCGACACCGGCGGCCGGAACCGCGGCGGCCGCGGGAGGTTGGGGTTGCGCCGGAGCAGCGCCACGAGTGCGGCGCGCGATTTGCCGTCCATCTTGGACATCAGCAGCTGCTCGGACTCGGCTGTGGAGGGGAACGGCGCCATGCGCGGCGACGCGTAGTCGATGAGGAGGGCGTCGTCGGCGAGGAGCTGGTCGTCGGCGAGGAGGGCGTCGGTGGCGAGCTGGTCGCCGGCGAGGAGCTCGTCCTCGACAAAGAGATCGCGGCGGGCCACGCCCAGCGCGGCCAGCGAGTGCGCGACGACGGGGCCGCCGGGGGGGGACGCGGCGCGGGCGAGGGCGGCGGCGGCGGCGGGCGCGGCGGCGGCGCGGCCGCGGCCGGCGGCGGGCGCGGCGGCGGCGCGGCCGCGGCTGCCGCCGGGCGCCGCGCTCGTCCCCGGCTCGTCGTCCAGGTCGCTGGTGTCGGCCTCGTCGCCGCCGTCGCCGTCGTCCGGCGGCGTCAGCGGCCCGGCGTCGGCCTCGCGCTGCGCCTGCAGCGACAGGTGCCGCGCGTGCAGCCGGGTGGCCGCGGTCCAGCCGAGATCGTACGAATACTCGGCGTAGTCAAAGCCCGACGCGCCCTCGGGACTCAGCGCGCCGTAGATCGCCAGCGGGCCGCTCGTCGGCGTCGGCGGCAGCTTGCCGGCCGCCGCCAGCTCTTTTTCGGGAGGCAGGCTCCGGGGCGTCCGGCCCAGCTCTTCGTCGGCCGCCACCGGCTCGGCCGCGTACACCGAGCCCAGCGACGACAGCGACGACGACGACGACGACGACACCACCGACCGGCTGCGGGCGTGCCGCCGCGGCACGTCCACGGGCGGCGTCGGCGGTGGCGGCGCCGGCCGCGCCCGCTTGAGCGTGCGGGCGTACGACTGTCTGCGCGAGTAGCTCAGCATCGGACCATGTGGATCGGATCGGACCACACGCTCGGCAGCTCGCAGATACCACCAGAGCGCGGTCTGCCGGGCCGGGGGCGCGCGGCGGGCATATATACGGGCCAGCTGTCGGGCCTGTGGCGCTCCGCGACCGGCGTGGCTAGTGCATCTGATAATTCGCGCGCCGGCCCTGCGGACCGCGCTAGCCGCGCGCGGCGACCTGCAGCTCCCCGTGCCGTGGCCGTGGCCGCGCTGGCGGCCGTTCGCGCGCGCCTCGACCGGGCGGCGCCGTCCACCGGCCCTGCCCGAAGGGCAGCCACCCTCGACGGAGTCGCCGCCGGAGGCTCGTTGCACGCGTGGCTCCTGGCGGCGACCCGCCGGCGCGCTGCCCTTGGGCGGGCCCAGGCTCCGCGCGCCGGACCAGCCGGTTTGGGGTGTGCGTGTCTGGCCCCATGCACAGTGGGCAGCGGCAGCCGCATGGCCGCGGCCAGGCCCGCCGCCGCCGCCCGCTCGGCGGTTTATCGAAAGAATCGGGCGCGCTTGCGCGGCGCTAGCCGGCTCGGGACTGGTTGTGTGTCACGCCTCCCGCGCGCTGCTGCCACTGGCCGTCACGCCACCTAATCTGATCCACTAGCCGCCATTATCAGATCCGCCGGCTTGGCTGCGCCACCTTTGCCACGCAGTCACGCCGTCGGCCGCCGACGGTCGCGTGCCTTGTGTCACCTGCAGCCGTCAAGGTCCGCAGATCCGGAGGTGGCGACCCCGCGCGGCTGCGGCGCGCGCGGCCACGAGCGACGCGCGGACGGCCGCGAGCGACGGCCGCGCCGCGGCGAGGGCTCGCTGCGTGGCCGGCTCGCGCGCGCCACAACGGCCTCCGGCTGAGCCCAGTGGGCGCCAAAGCGCGTGGCTGCCCTGTGGCAGGAGGGTGGCCGGTGGCGCTGGAAGCTCATGGCACGAGCCTCCGGCGGCGACTCCGTCGAGGGTAGCTGCCCTGCGGGCAGATCGGTGGGCGGGCGAGCCGCACGGCGTGCGGCTCAGCGTGCGCATATGCCCGAAGAGCCACGCTCGACGGTAGCCGCCGGAGGCTCACGCGTGCAACGAGCCTCCGGCGGCGACTCCGTCGGGGGTGGCTGCCCTACGGGCAGAGCGGCGGATGGTAGGCCGAGCCGTGCCCGAAGGGCCACCCCCGACGGAGTCGCCGCCCGCCGCCCCCCCCCGCCGCCGCGCCCCCGGCGGCGCAACCGGG